>NW_024115277.1:0-93243 GCF_003073215.2 Triticum urartu
ACGAAGGAAGAGGAGAGGCAGGGGGCGGCCTGACAGTGGTGGCCGACGGCGGTCGGCAAGGGCGGCGTCGTGCTGTTCCTTGGCCGCTAGATCGATCCAGTGGCTGTTGGCAGCGGCGATGCTGGTTGGTCCAGCGCTGAAGACGAGGTGGAGCTGTGGTTGGTGCAGGAGGAGATGAGGAGGGGATCTGGGAGGATCCCAAGGGAGAGAGTGGCGGCGGCAGTTGAGGAGATGGATGGGACATTGTCCCTAAAATTTAGGGTTAGGAGTTTATCTACTATATATACCAGAATATAGATAGGAGGGAGTATTTTGGATCATCCAATCAAAATTGGATGGTCCGAGATGAATGGGTTAGGGAGTCCAAACAAGAAAACGGTGATGTTTTATAGACGTTTGGGGATGATCCAGACCCAACGGTGACGACTGCCCGGGTCGGGTCTGGGACAGCTTTCGGACACGCGCGCGAGGAGGTCCGTGGGCTGGTGAGAGAGCTTAGGTTTCCCAGCGGTAGGTAGTGGACTATGTAGAAGGTCTAGAGAGGAAAGAGAGGGAAAGCCCGGCAACAGTTTTTGGAGACCGAAAACGTCCGACGTTTGACCGACTATATTGTCGCTATAGTTATTCGTTGGGGCATCAAACGAACTCCGAATGCAATGAAACTTGGCAGGCGGCCTACCTACACTATAATAAGACGGGACGCCAACTTTCAACCCATTTCGAGAACATTTTCCGGCCATTTATAAAATAATATTTCGGACGTGCCCCGGGCTCGTGCAAGTGTGTCTGGGCTCAGAACGGACAACGGACGGAATTGGGGGAACCCAGACGGATGCAAGTTTTGAAAACATGATGATGCAATGCACATGATAACATGATATGAAATGCATGACACGCAAAAAATGACAAGGCAACAACAGCGAATAACTAGAAGACACCTGCCGCAACGGTCTAGGGGCGTCACAACATCACATGCAATCAAAATATGTGACATGATATGGCCATGATCATCTTGCGCCTTTGATCTCAATCTCCAAAGTACCATCATGATCTCTATCGTCACCGGCATGACCCCATGATCTCCATCATCTTGATCTCTATCAACGTGTCATCACATGGTCGTCTCGCCAACTATTTCTCTTTGCAACTATTGCTATCGCATAGTGATAAAGTAAAGCAATTATTTGGCGCTTGCATCTTATGCAATAAAGTGACAACCATAAGGCTTCTGCCAGTTGCCGATAACGTCAACAAAACATGATCATCTCATACAACAACTTATATCTCATCACATCTTGACCATATCACATCACAACAAGCCCTGCAAAAACAAGTTAGACGTCCTCTACTTTGTTGTTCCAAGTTTTACGTGGCTGCTACGGGTTGAGCAAGAACCGTTCTTACCTACGCATTAAAAACCGCAATGCGGTATAGTGATAGCTTTTTGATCTTCAGAAAGAACCATGTTCATTGAATCCGATTCAACTAAAGTTGGAGAAAAAGACACCCACTAGCCACCTGTGTACGAAGCACGTAGGTATAACCAGTCTCGCGTAAGCGTATGCGCAATGTCATCTGAGCCACTTCATCCAACAATACCGTGGAATCAAGAATCAACTAGTGACGGCAAGCAATATGTATATACCCACGCCCACAACTCATGTGTGTTCTACTCATGCATATAACACCTACGCATAAACCTGGCTCGGATGCCACTGTTGGGGAACGTAGTAATTTAAAAAAATTCCTACGCACACGCAAGATCATGGTGATGCGTAGCAACGAGAGGGGAGAGTGTTGTCTAAGTACCCTCGTAGACCATAAGCAGAAGCGTTATGACAACGCGGTTGATATAGTCGTACGTCTTCACGATTCTTTGGCCATGTTATTTTGAGAAGACATAATTGCCTAGTTAGTATGCTTGAGTATTGTTATTTTTATGTCAATATGAACTTTTATCTTGAATCTTTCAGATCTGAATATTCATGCCACAATTAAGATGAATTACATTGAAATTATGCCAAGTAGCACTCCGCATCAAAAAATCTGTTTTTTTTATCATTTACCTACTCGAGGACATCATGTGATTCACTTGATGTATGTTTTGGTGATCAACTTGCGGGTTCCGCCCATGAACCTATGCATAGGGGTTGGCACACGTTTTCGTCGTGATTCTCCGGTAGAACTTTGGGGCACTCTTTGAGGTCATTTGTGTTGGTTGAATAGATGAATCTGAGATTGTGTGATGCATATCGTATAATCATACCCACGGATACTTGAGGTGACATTGGAGTATCTAGGTGACTTTAGGGTTTTGGTTGATTTGTGTCTTAAGGTGTTATTCTAGTACGAACTGTAGGGCTGTTTATGACACTTATAGGAATAGCCCAACGGATTGATTGAAAAGAATAACTTTGAGGTGGTTTCGTACCCTACCATAATCTCTTCGTTCGTTCTCCGCTATTAGTGACTTTGGAGTGACTCTTTGTTGCATGTCGAGGGATAGTTATGTGATCCAATTATGTTAGTATTGTTGAAGGAACTTACACTAGCGAAAGTATGAACCCTAGGCCTTGTTTCCTATCATTGCAATACCGCTTATGCTCACTTTTATCATTAGTTACCTTGCTGTTTTATAATTTAAGATTACAAAAACCTTTATCTACTATCCATATACCACTTATATCACCATCTCTTCGCACGAACTAGTGCACCTATACAATTTACCATTGTATTGGGTGTGTTGGGGACACAAGAGACTCTTTGTTATTTGGTTGCAGGGTTGCTTGAGAGAGACCATCTTCATCCTACGCCTCCTACGGATTGATAAACCTTAGGTCATCCACTTGAGGGAAATTTGCTACTGTCCTACAAACCTCTGCACTTGGAGGCCCAACAACGTCTACAAGAAGAAGGTTGTGTAGTAGACATCAAACTCTTTTCTGGCGCCGTTGCCGGGGACGTGAGTGCTTGAAGGTATATCTTTTGATCTTGTAATCGAGTCTTTTACTTTCTTGTTTTATCACTAGTTTAGTTTATAAAAGAAAACTATAAAAAAATGGAGTTGAGTTTGTCTCATACGCTTCACCTTTTTAATATCTTTCGTGAGTATGACGGAAAGGATAGTTGTGCTCAAGTGCTAGAAGAAGAAATCTATAAAATGTTTGGCACTAAATATTTGAATGATGAGCATGATTGCAATGTTGTTAGTATGAATTCCTTGAATACCCATGATGCTAATGATATGAAAAGCCACAAGCTTGGGGAAGCTATGTTTGATGAAGATGATATTTTTAGTCCCCCAAGTTTTGATGAGCAAATTTATTATGATGATAGCATGCCTCCTATCTATGATGATTATATTTATGAAAGTGGATTTGGAGAGGTCATGACTTTATTTAGTGATGAATCCACTATTTTGGAAGAGGTTCCAATTGATTAAGAGAATAAAGTTGCTATCTATGATGATTATTGTGATGACTTGTATGCTATAAAGAATAATGATATCCATGAAACTTGTCATCATGATTTTAGTTTTCAATTGGATTATGCCTCACATGATAATTATTTTGTTGAGTTTGCTCCCACTATTATTCATGAGAAGAATTTTGCTTATGTGGAGAGTAGTAAAATTTCTATGCTTGTAGATCATGAAAAGAATGCTTTAGGTGCTGGTTATATTGTTGAATTCATTCATGTTGCTACTGAAAATTATTATGAGTGATGAACATATGCTTGTAGGAATTGCAATAATCCCAAGTTTCCTCTCTATGTGCCTAAAATCTTGAAGTGTTGCTTGCTTTACCTTCCTATGCAAGTTGATTCTTGTTCACAAGATGATTGCTCACAAAATCCCTATGCATAAGAAGTATGTTAGACTTAAATGTGCTAGTCATATTCTTCATGATGCTCTCTTTATGTTTCAATTCCTATCCTTTATGTGAGCATCATTGAAATCATCATGCCTAGCTCGGGCCGTTAAACGATAGCGCTTGTTGGGAGGCAACCCAATTTTATTCTTGTTCCTTGCTTTTTGTTCCTATTTAGTAATAAATAATTCATCTAGCCTATGTTTAGATGTGGTTTTATGCTTTTAATTAGTGTTTGTGCCAAGTATAACCTTTGGGAAGACTTGGGAGAAGTCATGTTGATCATGCTGTAAAAAACAGAAACTTTAGCGCTCACGAGAATTGCTGCCATTTTTATTTGGAGAGTGCTATTGTAGCGACCAGACCTCAAACGGTCCAATCTCTGTGCTCAGGTGTCATCCCTGGATCAGTAATGCTGACACCACACAGTACTTGAAGGATTTATAACAGAGTAGCAATCACACACTTATTACATCGAGTGTCTCAAAAGAGAACTTATTACAATAAATATGGCTTAAGGCCATCTAATAACGCTAACAGCGGAAGGCTTGGAAAATAAGTGAGTCCATAAACTCCAACGGCATCATTGAGTATAGAACCACGACCTAAAAGCACCTTAATCATCATCTGAAAAGTCTGCAACATTAACGTTGCAGCCTGAAACGGGTCAGCACATGGAATATGCTGGCAAAGTAACACATAGAGAGTAATGGAATGAAATAGGCTATTCTATATGCATATTTGGCTGGTGGAAAGCTCTATGGTTACAATTTTGCGTAAAGCCAATTTTTCCCTACTACAAAGGAATAAATTTTATTTAACTATCATGGTAGTTGTTAAACATTGAGAATGGTTGACAGCATTCTCAATCCCAATTAAGCATCATCATTAAACAAAACCCAACAAAATTAAATTTTAGAGTAACATGATGAGATTCACATGACAATCCAAGTACTAGATACTCAAGATGTCCATAACCGGGGACACGGCTAACCATGATTAGTTTATACACTCTGCAGAGGTTTGCGCACTTTTCCCCACAAGACTCGATCGCCTCCATTGGATTTCTCGCACTACATGGTGTTTGAGAAACGGATGACCGAGACATAGTCTTTCAGAAGCGCTAGCACCTTACGATCGGGTAGATCGTTACACCTACTTTCCCCTACATCTCCTAGTCTACCACTGTAATAGTTCGCACAACTTAATCAACTATTCTAGAACCCATAGTAGCTTGTGGCTACACACGGAAGGTTCTAGTATGATTAATCTCATGATCCCTTTGAGCCTGGGTGGCGGTCCATAAAGAAAAACGGGCAATCGCTGGAATACCTAGGTGCCTCAATCCACCCAGATGTGTATTTAAGTTGCCACCTTAAATAAACCGTTAATTTAACAATCTCACATCTGTCATGGATTTCACACACCCAATCCACGTCTACTAGCATAGCATGGCATAATAAGCAAACGTAGAAGTAACTCCCAAAGGTTTGATAATAAACAGGTAATAGGTACTACCTCAACTACTTCCCAAACCCACAATTTAATTAGATCCTAATCATGCAATGTGTGAGGATTGATCTAATGCAATAAAAACTAGGTAATTGGAAGTATGATCAAAGTGTTACTTGCCTTGCTGATGATCCGAAAAACCTAGCGATTCGAAGTAGCAAGCAGCGCACTCCGGGTACTCTATCGCAAACAAACAAGCACACAATAAGAACTCAACTAATGCACAGGTAAAACTCAAATAAGAGATCTAACCAGAAAGTTCAACTTAAGAACTCCGGTTGGCAAAAAGAATCAAAATGAACGAAGCAACGAAAGACAAACGGCAAAAGAAACAAGCTTCGTTTACTATTCTGGATCTAGGGCAATTTTTACAGTGGCAAAAACTTGTTTGAGTTGGTTAAACGGAAAGAGGGTTTCGAGACGAAACTCCAGGCGCTTGAATCGCCTGATTCCGATAAACGAGCGAAAAGTTAGACTAAAACGAAAATCGGATCAGGAATCGCGATCAGAAAAATCACGAATTTAATTCGAGAAAAAGAAAAACGACGAACGTTCGTTAAAACGAACGAATGGGCGAACGCTCGCTAATTAAATAAAACGGAAAAACCGATCTATTTAAAAAACCGAAACTAAACTAAAAAAACCGACAGAAAACCGATCGGTTTCCTAAAAAACCGGCGGCGAAAGGAAAAAAACTACCTCCGGCGAAGGATCCGGCGGCGGCGGCGGTGGTCGGGCGACGGCGGCGGCGAGGCGGCGCGGCGAGCGGCGGGGCAGCAGCGGCGGGCGGCGGCGGTGGCGCGTGCTAGGGGCGGCGGCGGCTAGGGTTTCGGTGGGGGGGTGGTGGCTGGGCCTCCCGGCTATATAAATCCGACCGGGTCGGGAGTCCAGGTCGGACACGGCCCAGTAAGGCGGTTCAGACTTTTAAAAAAACAATAATTACGCTCAGAAAAAAACAAAGGAATACTAAACGGACTCCAAAAATCCCAAAATAAATTTTCCCCGGCTTCTAAAATCAAGACGCACAGGATGCACATTTATTTGGGGCCTAAATGCAATTTTGAAAAAACGCGCATTTTCCCTAATTCAAATAAAATAGCAAATAAAACCAAAATAAAATCTTACTTGATTTTTTATTAAATCCTCAATATTTCTTTATTTTGGGAAAGTCATTTTATTCCCTCTCTCATATTTTTGTAATATAAATAATTGAAGATAAAATAAATAAAATAAAATTATCCTATTTTCAAAATTTGAGAAAACTCAAATATGAAAATAACGAAATCCCCAACTCTCTCCAAGGGTCCTTGAGTTGCGTAGAATTTTCTAGGATCAACCAAAATGCAATAAAATATGATATGCAATGATGATCTAGTGTATAACATTCCAAATTGAAAATTTGGGATGTTACAAACCTACCCCCTTAAGATGAATCTCGCCCTCGAGATTCGGGTTGGCTAGAAAATAGGTGAGGGTGGTCCTTCAGCAATTCTTCCTCTCGCTCCCAGGTGGCTTCATCCTCCGTGTGGTGGCTCCACTGAACTTTGCAAAACTTGATAACCTTGCTGCGGGTGACTCGACTGGCATACTCTAAAATCTTGACTGGTTTCTCCTCATAGGTCAAATCAGTGTCCAACTGAATTGCTTCCAGTGGCACTGTATCTCTCAGCGGTATATCAGCCATCTCTGCGTGGCACTTCTTCAACTGGGATACGTGGAACACGTTGTGAACTCCTGACAATCCTTCGGGCAATTCCAACTTATAGGCTACTTCTCCCATACGCTCCAAAACTTTGTATGGGCCTACAAAACGTGGCGCTAACTTTCCCTTAACTCCAAAGCGCTTAACTCCTCGAAGTGGAGATATTCGAAGATAAACTCGGTCTCCAACTTCGTAAACTGTCTCCTTGCGTTTAGAATCTGCATAACTCTTCTGCCTGGATTGAGCTACCTTGAGCCTATCGCGAATCAATTTCACTTTATGTTCAGACTCCTTTATCAGATCTGGTCCAAACAACTGGCGGTCTCCAACTTCATCCCAAGACAATGGGGTCCTGCACCTCCTTCCGTGCAAGGCTTCGAAAGGGGCCATCTTCAAACTGGATTGATAACTGTTGTTGTAAGAGAACTCTGCATAGGGCAAATTCTCGTCCCAACTAGATCCGTAATCTAGCGCACAAGCTCTCAGCATATCCTCCAAAATCTGATTGACTCTCTCGGTCTGTCCATCTGTCTGCAGGTGGAAAGCTGTACTAAACTCCAGTCTGGTACCCAAAGTTTCATGTAACTGATTCCAGAACTTTGAGGAGAATTGGGTTCCTCTATCTGATACAATGCTCCTTGGAACTCCATGCAGACATACGATTCTGGTCATGTATATCTTTGCCAACTTTGCACTGGTATAGGTAGTCTTCACTAGAATAAAATGAGCTACCTTTGTCAAACGATCGACTACAACCCATATCGAGTCATAGCCTAAACGTGTTCTGGGCAATCCTGTAATAAAATTCATGCCTAACTTATCCCACTTCCATTCGGGTATCGGCAATGGCTGTAGCAATCCTGCTGGCTTCTGATGCTCTGCCTTTACTCTCTGACATACATCACAAACTGCTACATACTCCGCAATATCCTTCTTCATTCCGGTCCACCAGAAGGTGTCCTTCAAATCCAAATACATTTTGGTATTTCCTGGGTGAATCGAATATGGTGAATCATGGGCCTCTTGCAGAATTAACTTCCTGATCTCCGAATCATTTGGCACATAAACACGGTCTTCAAACCATAAGGTATCGTGCTCATCCTCACGAAATCCCTTAGCTTTTCCTTTGCTCGTTTTCTCTTTTATAGAGGCAATCTCCTTGTCGGTCTTTTGAGCTTCTCTGATCTTATCCATCAAAGTAGACTGAATCTCCAATGCTGCTACATAGCCTCTTGGAACTATTTCCAAACATAGCTCTCGAAGATTTTCAGCTAACTCCCTTGGTAAATCTCCCGTCATTAGTGTGTTGACGTGGCTTTTACGGCTCAACGCGTCAGCTACTACATTAGCCTTTCCGGGATGATAATGCAATTTAAATGTCCTCCTGGTCTAGGGGTAAAACGTGGCTTCTGCTGAGCTCCTGAATTGTACTTCCCTTGTCCATACTTCCTCTTGCGATTCTCAATCTGTTGTTGCTTCCCTTCAATCATGAGAGCATGATCTACCAACTCCTGGTAATTGTTGAAGGTTGCTACCATCAACTGCATGCTCAACTCATCATTCAGTCCTTCCAGAAACTTCTCCTGCTTAGCTGCATCAGTAGCAACGTCATCTGGGGCATAACGTGCTAACTTACTAAAGTCCTCCACATACTGGCCAACTGTCCGTCCTCCTTGGCGCAAGTTGCGAAACTCTCGCTTCTTCATGGCCATAGCTCCTGCTGAAACATGGGCAGTACGAAAAGCCTGCTGAAACTGGTCCCACGTGACAGTGTCGACAGGGAAAGTGGTTGTGAAATTCTCCCACCATGATGCTGCGGGTCCTTCAAGCTGATGTGCGGCAAACTTCACCTTTTCCGCATCTGTGCATCCTGCTGTGGTCAACTTCCTAGCTGTCTTGCGGAGCCAATCATCTGCTACTATTGGCTCGGTGCTACTGGAAAACACCAGTGGATTCAGCCTAAGAAAATGGGCTAAGTGATCAACAGGTGGTGGTGGTGGTGGTGGGTTGTTGTTGTTCCCCTGATTCTGGTTCTGGACTAGAAACTGCATCAATGTGTTCTGCTGCTGGATCAACTGAGTGAGCTCCGATGCGAAGGTAAATCTGGGGTCACATCTCGGAGGCATCTGAGGGTTTAGAAAAGATGAGATTTAAGAATAGAGGGGGTCTAAAGAGAAAACACTACCCATATGCACATGAGACAAAAGCAAACAATTCACTTCATTCAATCAAACAAGAGCATACAATCGATCTAACTATCGCAAAAGTGCTCGGGCTACTATATTTACATGGTGGAATACTACTACTGTTGGAATGGTCTACTAGAAATATTCTTCGGTTGCAGACTCCATGCTATCTGCTCCAGCTTCATCAACATAGTCATCATCGCTATCATCTGGATCCGAGTCGGTGTCGTCGATGATGATGTAGTCTTCCGGGCGAATCTTCTTGGGTTCCTCGTCTTCTTCTACTGGTGTAGGGCCTCCCATGAATATTCCAATATTCTTGATTAGATCGTCATTTTTTTCCACTAATACTTCGATTTCCTCTTCATAATCTTCACGTGTAGCCTTGAGTTCTTCCTCCAGTTCCTTGATTATTGTCCTCCCCTTCTTCAGATCTATCATGTCGGCGCACATCTGGTTCTCCTGACGTCGAATGTGCTGCTTTTGTTGGAAATATGCCCTAGAGGCAATAATAAATTGGTTATTATTATATTTCCTTGTTCATGATAATCGTTTATTATCCATGCTGGAATTGTATTGATAGGAAACTCAGATACATGTGTGGATACATAGACAACACCATGTCCCTAGTAAGCCTCTAGTTGACTAGCTCGTTGATCAATAGATGGTTACGGTTTCCTGACCATGGACATTGGATGTCGTTGATAACGGGATCACATCATTAGGAGAATGATGTGATGGACAAGACCCAATCCTAAGCCTAGCACAAGATCAGGTAGTTCGTATGCTGAAGCTTTTCTAATGTCAAGTATCATTTCCTTAGACCATGAGATTGTGCAACTCCCGGATACCGTAGGAGTGCTTTGGCTGTGCCAAACGTCACAACGTAACTGGGTGGCTATAAAGGTACACTACAGGTATCTCTGAAAGTGTCTGTTGGGTTGGCACGAATCGAGACTGGGATTTGTCACTCCGTGTAAACGAAGAGGTATCTCTGGGCCCACTCGGTAGGACATCATCATAATGTGCACAATGTGATCAAGGAGTTGATCATGGGATGATGTGTTACGGAACGAGTAAAGAGACTTGCCGGTAACGAGATTGAACAAGGTATCGGGATACCAACGATCGAAACTCGGGCAAGTATCGTACCGCTAGACAAAGGGAATTGTATACGGGATTGATTAAGTCCTTGACATCGTGGTTCATCCGATGAGATCATGTGGGAGCCAACATGGGTATCCAGATCCCGCTGTTGGTTATTGACCGAAGAGGTGTCTCAGTCATGTCTGCATGTTTCCCGAACCCGTAGGGTCTACACACTTAAGGTTCGATGACGCTAGGGTTATAGGGAAAGTATGTACGCGGTTACTGAATGTTGTTCGGAGTCCCGGATGAGATCCCGTACATCACGAGGAGTTCCGGAATGGTCCGTAGGTAAAGATTGATATATAGGAAGTATGGTTTTGGCCACCGGAAGTGTTCCGGGCATCACCGGTAGTGTACCGGGACCACCGGAGGGGTCCGGGGGTCCACCAGGTGGGGCCACCAGCCCCGGAGGCCTACATGGGCCAATAGTGGGAAGGGATCAGCCCCTATGTGGGCTGGGGCGCCTCCCACCAAGGGCCAAGGCGTCCTCAAGAGGAGAGGGGGCAAACCCTAGGCGCAGATGGGCCCTAAGGCCCACCCTAGGTGTGGCCCCCTCTCTCTCCCCCTTGGCCGCCTCCCAGATGGGATCTCAGGGCTGCCGCCACCCCTAGGGAGGGAACCCTAGGTGGGGGCGCAGCCCCTCCCCTTCCCCTATATATACTTGAGGTTTGGGGCTGCCCAACACATGTGATTTGCTCTCCCTGTTGGCGCAGCCCTACCCCTCTCCCTCCTCGTCTCTCGTAGTGCTTGGCGAAGCCCTGCTGGAGTCCCGTGCTCATCCACCACCACCACGCCGTCGTGCTACTGCTGGATGGAGTCTTCCCCAACTTCTCCTTCTCCCCTTGCTGGATCAAGGCATAGGAGACGTCACCGGGCTGTACATGTGTTGAACACGGAGGTGCCGTCCATTCGGCACTAGGATCATCGGTGATTTGGATCACACGAGTACGACTCCATCAACCCCGTTCACTTGAACGCTTCCGCTTAGCGATCTACAAGGGTATGTAGATGCACTCTCCTTCCCCTCGTTGCTAGATTACTCCATAGATTGATCTTGGTGATGTGTAGAAAATTTTGAATTTCTGCTACGTTCCCCAACAGTGGCATCATGAGCTAGGTCTATGCGTAGTTACTATGCACGAGTAGAACACAAAGTAGTTGTGGGCATCGATATTGTCAATTATCTTGCCATTACTAGTCTTATCTTGATTCGGCGGCATCGTGGGATGAAGCGGCCCGGACCAACCTTACACGTACGCTTACGTGAGACCGGTTCCACCGACTGACATGCACTAGTTGCATAAGGTGGCTGGCGGGTGTCTGTCTCTCCCACTTTAGTCGGATCGGATTCGATGAACAGGGTCCTTATGAAGTGTAAATAGAAATTGGCAATTCACGTTGTGGTTTTGGCGTAGGTAAGAAACGTTCTTGCTAGAAACCTATAGCAGCCATGTAAAAACTTGCAACAACAATTAGAGGATGTCTAACTTGTTTTTGCAGCAAGTGTTTTGTGATGTGATATGGCCAAAGGATGTGATGAATGATATATATGTGATGTATGAGATCATGTTCTTGTAATAGGAATCACGACTTGGATGTCGATGAGTATGACAACCGGCAGGAGCCATAGGAGTTGTCTTTATTTTTTGTATGACCTGCGTGTCATTGAGAAACGCCATGTAAATTACTTTACTTTATTGCTAAACGTGTTAGCCATAGTAGTAGAAGTAATAGTTGGCGAGCAACTTCATGGATACATGATGATGGAGATCATGGTGTCATGCTGGTGACAAGATGATCATGGAGCCCCAAGATGGAGATCAAAGGAGCTATATGATATTGGCCATATCATGTCACTATTATTTGATTGCATGTGATGTTTATCATGTTTTTACATCTTGTTTACTTAGAACGACGGTAGTAAATAAGATGATCCCTCATAATAATTTCAAGAAAGTGTTCCCCCTAACTGTGCACCGTTGCGACAGTTCGTTGTTTCGAAGCACCACGTGATGATCGGGTGTGATAGATTCTAACGTTCACATACAACGGGTGTAAGACAGATTTACACATGCAAACACTTAGGTTGACTTGACGAGCCTAGCATGTACAGACATGGCCTCGGAACACAGAAGACTGAAAGGTTGAACATGAGTCGTATAGAAGATACGATCAACATGAAGATGTTCACCGATGTTGACTAGTCCGTCTCACGTGATGATCGGACACAGCCTAGTTGACTCGGATCATGTAATCACTTAGATGACTAGAGGGATGTCTATCTAAGTGGGAGTTCATAAGATGAACTTAATTATCCTGAACATAGTCAAAAGGTCTTCGCAAATTATGTCATGGCTCGCGCTTCAGTTCTACTATTTAGATATGTTCCTGGAGAAAATTTAGTTGAAAGTTGATAGTAGCAATTATGCGGACTAGGTCCGTGAACTGAGGATTGTCCTCATTGCTTCATAGAAGGCTTGTGTCCTTAATGCACCGCTCAGTGTGCTGAACCTCGAACGTCGTCTGTGGATGTTGCGAACATCTGACATACACATTTTGATAACTACGTGATAGTTCAGTTAAACGGTTTAGAGTTGAGGCACCAAAGACGTTTTGAAACGTCACGAAACATATGAGATGTTTCGAGGGCTGAAATTGGGATTTCAGGCTCATGCCCACGTCAAGAGGTATAAGACCTCCGACGATTTTCTTAGCCTGCAAACTAAGGGAGAAAAGCTCAATTGTTGAGCTTGTGCTCAGATTGTCTGAGTACAACAATCATTTGAATCGAGTGGGAGTTGATCTTCCAGATGAGATAGTGATGTTTCTCCGAACTCATTACCACCAAGCTGCTAGAGCTTCGTGATGAACTATAATATATCAGGGACATATATGATGATCCTTGAGATATTCGCGATGTTTGACACCACAAAAGTAGAAATCAAGAAGGAGCATCAATTGTTGATGGTTGGTGAAACCACTTGTTTCAAGAAGGGCAAGGGCAAGAAGGGATACTTCATGAAACGGCAAATCAGCTGCTGCTCTAGTGAAGAAACCCAAGGTTGAACCCAAACCCGATACTAAGTGCTTCTGTAATAAGGGGAACAGCCACTGGAGCAGAATTACCCTAGATACTTGGTAGGTGAGAGGGCTGGCAAGGTCGATAGAAGTATATTGGATATACATTGTACTTTACTAGTACTCCTAGTAGCACCATGGTATTAGATACCGGTTCGGTTGCTAAGTGTTAGTAAACTCGAAATAAAAGGCTGCGGAATAAACGGAGACTAGCTAAAGGTAAGCTGGCGATATGTGTTGGAAGTTTTTCCCAAGCTTGATGTGATCAAGCATCGCACGCTCCCTCTACCATCGAGATTGGTGTTTGCATTAAGCATAGACATGATTGGATTATGTCTATCGCAATACGATTATTCATTTAAGGAGAATAATGGTTACTCTGTTTATTTGAATAATACCTTCAATGGTCTTGCACCTAAAATGAATGGTTTATTGAATCTCGATCGTAGTGATACACATGTTCATGCCAAAAGATATAAGATAGTAATGATAGTACCACCTACTTGTGGCACTGCCACGTAAGTCATATCGGTATAAAATGCATGAAGAAGCTCCATGTTGATGGATCTTTGGGCTCACTCGTTTTTTGAAAAGTTTGAGACATGCGAACCATGTCTATTGGTGTATATGCATGAAGAAACTCCATGCAAATGGACCGTTTGGACTCACTTGATTTTGAACCACTTGAGACATGCAAATCATACCACATGGGCAAGATGACTGAAAGCCTCGTTTTCAGTAAAATGGAACTAGAAAGCAACTTGTTGGAAGTAATACATTTTGATGTGTGCAGTCCAATGAGTGCTGAGGCGTGTAGTGGATATCGTTATGTTCTTACTTCACAGATGATTTGAGTAGATGTTGAGTATATTTACTTGATGAATCACGAGTCTGAATTATTGAAAGGTTCAAGTAATTTCAGGGTGAAGGTGAGAGATCGTCGTGACAAGAGGATAAAATATCTATGATATGATCATAGAGATGAATGTCTGAATTACGAGTTTGGCACAGAATTAAGACATTGTGGAAATTGTTTCACAACTAATACAGCCTGAAACACCATAGTATGATGGTGTGTCCGAACATCATAACTGCACCCTATTGGATATGATACATACCATGATGTCTCTTATCGAATTACCACGATAGTTTATGGGTTAGGCATTAGAGACAACCACATTCACTTTAAATAGGGCACCATGTAATTCCGATGAGATGACACCGTATGAACTATGGTTTAGAGAAACCTAAGCTGTCATTTGTTAAAAGGTTTGGGGCTGCGACGCTTATGTGAAAAGTTTCAGGCTGACAAGCTCGAACCCAAAGCGGATAAATGCATCTTCACAGGACACCCAAAATAGTTGGGTGTACCTCCTGTCTCAGATCCAAAAGCAATAAGGGATTGTTTCTAGAATCGGGTCCTTTCCCGAGGAAAAGTTTCTCTCGAAAGAATTGAGTAGGAGGATGGTGGAGACTTGATGAGGTTATTGAACCGTCTCTTCAACTAGTGTGTGGCAGGGCACAGGGAGTTGTTCCTGCGGCACCTACACCAATTGAAGTGGAAGCTTATGATAGTGATCATGAAACTTCAGATCAAGTCACTACCATACCTCGTGGGATGACAAGGATGCGTACTACTTCAGAATGGTACGTAATCCTGTCTTGGAAGTCATGTTGCTAGACAACAATGAACCTACGAGCTATGGAGAAGCGATGGTGGGCCTGGATTCCAAAATGGCTTGAGGCCATATAATCCGAGAGAGGATCCATATATGAAAACAAAGTGTAGACTTTGGAAGAACTACTTGATGGTCGTAAGGCTGTTAGGTACATATGGATTTTAAAAGGAAGACGGACAATGATGGTAAGTATCACCATTAAGAAAGCTCAACTTGTCGTTAAGATGTTTCCCGACAAGTTCAAGGAGTTGACTATGATGAGACTTTCTCACTCGTAGCGATGCTAAGAGTCTGTTGGAATTATATTAGCGATTACTGCATTTTTTATGAAATCTTGCAGATAGGATGTCAAAACATTGTTTCCTCGACGATTTTCTTGAGGAAAGGTTGTATGTGATACAACCGGAAGGTTTTGTCAATCCTGAAAGATGCTAACAAGTATGCAAAGCTCCAGCAATCCTTCTAAGGATTGGAGTAAGCATCTCAGAGTTGGAATATATGCTTTGATGAGATGATCAAAGTTTTTGGGTGTATACAAAGTTTATGAGAAACTTGTATTTCCAAAGAAGTGAGTGGGAGCACTATAGAATTTCTGATGAGTATATGTTGTTGACATATTGTTGATCAGAAATGACGTAGAATTTCTGGAAAGCATATAGGGTTATTTGGAAAGTGTTTTTCAATGGAAAGCCTGGATTAAGCTACTTGAACATTGAGCATCAAGATCTATAAGGATAGATCAAAACGCTTAATGGTACTTTCAAATGAGCACATACCTTGACATGATCTTGAAGGTGTTCAAGATGGATCAGTCAAAGAAGGAGTTCTTGCCTGAGTTGTAAGGTATGAAGTTAAGACTTAAAGCTCGACCACGGCAGAAGAAAGAGGAAGGACGAAGGTCGTCCCCTATGCTTTTGTCATAGGCTCCATACGGTATGCCATGCTGAGTACCACACCTGATGTGTGCCTTGCCACATATTTGGCAAGAGGGTACAAAGGTGATCTAGGAGTAGATCACCAGATAGCGGTCTAAATTATCCTTAGAGGAATAAGGATATGTTTCTCGGTTATGGAGGTGATAAAGAGTTCGACGTAAAGAGTTACGTCGATGCAAGCTTAACACCTATCCGGATAGCTCTGAGTAGAGATACCGGATACGTATAATGGAGCAACAATTTAGAATAGCTCCAAGTAGAACAGTTATTTGAAATGGCTCCAAATGTAGCGTAGTAGTTGCATCTATAAGATGACATAGAAATTTGCGAAGTACATACGGATCTGAATGCTGCAGACCCGTTGACTGAAACCTCTCTCACAAGCATAACATGATCAAACCCAGAACTCTTTGGGTGTTAGTCACATGGGGATGTGACCTTGAGTGTTAATCACATATTGATGTGAACTGGATTATTGACTCTAGTGCAAGTGGGAGACTGTTGGAAATATGCCCTAGAGGCAATAATAAATTGGTTATTATTATATTTCCTTGTTCATGATAATCGTTTATTATCCATGCTGGAATTGTATTGATAGGAAACTCAGATACATGTGTGGATACATAGACAACACCATGTCCCTAGTAAGCCTCTAGTTGACTAGATCGTTGATCAATAGATGGTTACAGTTTCCTGACCATGGACATTGGATGTCGTTGATAACGGGATCACATCATTAGGAGAATGATGTGATGGACAAGACCCAATCCTAAGCCTAGCACAAGATCATGTAGTTCGTATGCTGAAGCTTTTCTAATGTCAAGTATCATTTCCTTAGACCATGAGATTGTGCAACTCCCAGATACCATAGGAGTGCTTTGGGTGTGCCAAATGTCACAACGTAACTGGGTGGCTATAAAGGTACACTACAGGTATCTCCGAAAGTGTCTGTTGGGTTGGCACGAATCGAGACTGGGATTTGTCACTCCGTGTAAACGAAGAGGTATCTCTGGGCCCACTCGGTAGGACATCATCATAATGTGCACAATGTGATCAAGGAGTTGATCACGGGATGATGTGTTACGGAACAAGTAAAGAGACTTGCCGGTAACGAGATTGAACAAGGTATCGGGATACCGACGATCGAATCTCGGGCAAGTATCGTACCGCTAGACAAAGGGAATTGTATACGGGATTGATTAAGTCCTTGACATCGTGGTTCATCCGATGAGATCATCGTGGAGCATGTGGGAGCCAACATGGGTATCCATATCCCGCTGTTGGTTATTGACCGGAGAGGTGTCTCGGTCATGTCTGCATGTTTCCCGAACCCGTAGGGTCTACACACTTAAGGTTCGATGACGCTAGGGTTATAGGGAAAGTATGTATGCGGTTACCGAATGTTGTTCGGAGTCCTGGATGAGATCCCGGACGTCACGAGGAGTTCCGGAATGGTCCGGAGGTAAAGATTGATATATAGGAAGTATGGTTTTGGCCACCGGAAGTGTTCCGGGCATCACCGGTAGTGTACCGGGACCACCGGAGGGGTCCGGGGGTCCACCAGGTGGGGCCACCAGCCCCGGAGGCCTACATGGGCCAATAGTGGGAAGGTACCAGCCCCTATGTGGGCTGGGGCGCCTCCCACCAAGGCCCAAGGCGTCCTCAAGAGGAGAGGGGGCAAACCCTAGGCGCAGATGGGCCCTAAGGCCCACCCTAGGTGTGGCCCCCTCTCTCTCCCCCTTGGCCGCCTCCCAGATGGGATCTGGGGGCTGCCGCCACCCCTAGGGAGGGAACCGTAGGTGGGGGCGCAGCCCCTCCCCTTCCCCTATATATACTTGAGGTTTGGGGCTGCCCAACACATGTGATTTGCTCTCCCTGTTGGCGCAGCCCTACCCCTCTCCCTCCTCGTCTCTCGCAGTGCTTGGCGAAGCCCTGCTGGAGTCCCGCGCTCATCCACCACCACCACGCCGTCATGCTGCTGCTAGATGGAGTCTTCCCCAACTTCTCCTTCTCCTCTTGCTAGATCAAGGCGTAGGAGACGTCACCGGGCTGTACGTGTGTTGAACACGGAGGTGCCGTCCGTTCGGCACTAGGATCATCGGTGATTTGGATCATGACGAGTACGACTCCATCAACCCCGTTCACTTGAACGCTTCCGCTTAGCGATCTACAAGGGTATGTAGACGCACTCTCCTTCCCCTCGTTGCTAGATTACTCCATAGATTGATCTTGGTGATGCGTAGAAAATTTTGAATTTCTTCTACGTTCCCCAACAGCTTTAACTCCTGGATAAAAGCTACAATTGATCTATCCTTTCTGGTGCTGATCATCTCCTAGTGCTCATCTCGGCGCCCACAAATCTGGTAGATAGTATCCTTGAGATCATTGCGGTAAACTTCTCCAATGCGTCCCATGGCGATGTGAGCTGCCATGCTCTTTTCTAGACTCCAGGTTGGTGCATCAAAGGAAAACTCTATGGGCTCAGTGACTGGCATGAACGTCCTTCCTGGAACTTGAACTTGAATCATCCAGCGCTCCTCTTCCGGTAATGTGGCGTTGTAGGTTCCGGTGAAGCTTGGTACTCCTATGTTCAGGTATCTAGTGACTTCCTTCAAGTGACGTCCAAAGGTTGTATCTTCATCCGGTTGCGTGAACTTGTTCCTTGCATCCGCCATCCTAAAAGAGTAGAAAAGATGAGAAGTCAGAAAGAGAAGAGAGTGAGTAGTGATCTAGGGCTTTAGCTTAGTGGTCGTGTCCTACAGTCAGCGTGTGCTCTGATACCATCTTATAGCGACCAGACCTCAAACGGTCCAATCTCTGTGCTCAGGTGTCATCCCTGGATCAGTAATGTTGACACCACACAGTACTTGAAGGATTTATAACAGAGTAGCAATCACACACTTATTACATCGAGAGTCTCAAAAGAGAACTTATTACAATAAATATGGCATAAGGCCATCTAATAACGATAACAACGGAAGGCTTGGAAGATAAGTGAGTCCATAAACTCCAACGGCATTACTGAGTATAGAACCACGACCTAAAAGCACCTTAATCATCGTCTGAAAAGTCTGCAACATTAACGTTGCAGCCCGAAACGGGTCAGCACATGGAATATGCTGGCAAAGTAACACATAGAGAGTAATGGAATGAAATAGGCTATTCTATATGCATATTTGGCTGGTGGAAAGCTCTATGATTACAATTTTGAGTAAAGCCAATTTTTCCCTACTGCAAAGGAATAAATTTTATTTAACTATCATGGTAGTTGTTAAACATTGAGAATGGTTGACAGCATTCTCAATCCCAATTAAGCATCATCATTAAACAAAACCCAACAAAATTAAATTTTAGAGTAACATGATGAGATTCACATGACAATCCAAGTACTAGATACTCAAGATGTTCATAACCAGGGACACGGCTAACCATGATTAGTTTATACACTCTGCAGAGGTTTGCGCACTTTTCCCCACAAGACTCGATCGCCTCCGTTGGATTTCTCGCACTACATGGTGTTTGAGAAATGGGTGACCGAGACATAGTCTTTCAGAAGCGCTAGCATCTTACGATCGGGTAGACCGTTACACCTACTTTCCCCTACATCTCCTAGTCTACCACTGTAAGAGTTCGCACAACTTAATCAACTATGCTAGAGCCCATAGTAGCTTGTGGCTGCACACGGAAGGTTCTAGTATGATTAATCTCATGATCCCTTTGAGCCTGGGTGGCGGTCCATAAAGAAAAATAGGCAATCACTGGAATACCCAGGTGCCTCAATCCACCCAGATGTGTATTTAAGTTGCCACCTTAAATAAACCGTTAATTTAACAATCTCACATCTGTCATGGATTTCATTCACCCAATCCACGTCTACTAGCATAGCATGGCATAATAAGCAAATGTAGAAGTAACTCCCAAAGGTTTGATAATAAACAGGTAATAGGTACTACCTCAATTACTTCTCAAACCCACAATTTAATTAGATCCTAATCATGCAATGTGTGAGTATTGATCTAATGCAATAAAAACTGGGTAATTGGAAGCATGATCAAAGTGTTACTTGCCTTGTTGATGATCCCCAAAACCTAGCGATTCGAAGTAGCAAGCGGCGCACTCCGGGTACTCTATCGCAAACAAATAAGCACACAATAAGAACTCAACTAACGCACATGTAAAAATTGAATAAGAGATCTAACCAGAAAGTTCAACTTAAGAACTCCGGTTGGCAAAAAGAATCAAAACGAACGAAGCAACGAAAGACAAACGGCAAAAGAAACAAGATTAGTTTACTATTCTAGATCTAGGGCAATTTTTACAGTGGCAAAAACTTGTTTGAGTTGGTTAAACGGAAAGAGGGTTTCGAGACGAAACTCCAGGCGCTTGAATCGCCTGATTCCGATAAACGAGCGAAAAGTTAGACTAAAACGAAAATCGGATCAGGAATCGCGATTAGAAAAATCACGGATTTAATCCGAGAAAAAGAAAAATAATGAATGTTTGTTAAAACGAACGAACGGGTGAACGCTCGCTAATTAAATAAACCGGAAAAATTGATCTATTTAAAAAAACCGAAACTAAACTAAAAAACTGACAAAACCGACGGAAAACCGATCGGTTTCCTAAAAAAACCGGCGGCGAATTCGGCGGCGGCGGCGGTGGTGGTCCGGCGGCGGCGGCGAGGCGGCGCGGAGAGCGGCGGGGCAGCACGGCGAGACAGCGGCGCGGGCGGCGGCGCGCTAGGGCGGCGGCGGCGCGGGCTAGGTGCGGCGGCGAATAGGGTTTCGGTGGGGGGGTGGCGGCTGGGCCTCCCGGCTATATAAAGCCGGCCGGTCCGGGAGTCCAGGTCGGACACGGCCCGGTAAGGCGGTTCGGACTTTTTTAAAAAATAATTACGCTAAAAAAACAAAAGGAATACTAAACGGACTCCAAAAATTCCGAAATAAATTTTCCCCGGCTTCTAAAATCAAGCCGCACAGGATGAACATTTATTTGGGGCCTAAATGCAATTTTGAAAAACGCACATTTTCCCTAATTCAAATAAAATAGCAAATAAAACCAAAATAAAATCTAACTTGATTTTTTTATTAAATTTTCAATATTTCTTTATTTTGGGAAAGTCATTTTATTCCCTCTCTCATATTTTTGTAATAGAAATAATTGAAGATAAAATAAATAAAATCAAATGATTCTATTTTCAAAATTTGAGAAAACTCAAATATGAAAATAACGAAATCCCCAACTCTCTCCAAGGGTCCTTGAGTTGCCTAGAATTTTCTAGGATCAACCAAAATGCAATAAAATATGATATGCAATGATGATCTAGTGTATAACATTCCAAATTGAAAATTTGGGATGTTACAGCTATTTAGTTAATTCTTTTTGCAGATTATTAATAGATAAATTCCTCAGGTCCAGCAATTTATTTGAGAATTGTATGAGTTCCAGAAGTATATGTTTGATTCAAATTACTACAGACTGTTCTGTTTTTGACAGATTCTGTTTTTCATGTGTTGTTTACTTATTTTGATGAATCTATGGCTAGTAAAATAGTTTATAAACCATAGAGAATTGGAATACAGTAGGTTTAACACCAATATAAATAAATAATGAGTTCATTACAATACCTTGAAGTGGTGATTTACTTTCTTATACTAATGGAGCTTACGAGTTTTCTGTTATGTTTTGTGTTGTGAAGTTTTCAAGTTTTGGGTAAAGATTCGATGGACTATGGAATAAGGAGTGGCAAGATCCTAAGCTTGGGGATGCCCAAGGCACCCCAAGGTAATATTCAAGGACAACCAAAAGCCTAAGCTTGGGGATGCCCCGGAAGGCATCCCCTCTTTCGTCTTCATTCATCGGTAACTTTACTTGGAGCTATATTTTTATTCGCCACATGATATGTGTTTTGCTTGGAGAGTCTTGTATGATTTGAGTCTTTGCTTGTTAGTTTACCACAATCATCCTTGCTGTACACACCTTTTTAGAGAGCCATATATGATTTGGAATTTGTTAGAATACTCTATGTGCTTCGCTTATATCTTTTGAGTTATATAATTTTGCTCTAGTGCTTCACTTATATCTTTTAGAGCACGGTGGTGGATTTGTTTTATAGAAACTATTGATATCTCATGCTTCACTTAGATTATTTTGAGAGTCTTAATAGCATGGTAATTTGCTTAAAATCCTAATATGCTTGGTATGCAAGATTAATAATAAAAACTTTCTTATGAGTGTGTTGAATACTATGATAAGTTTGATACTTGATAATTGTTTTGAGATATGGAGATAGTGATATTAAAGTCATGCTAGTTGAGTAGTTGTGAATTTGGGAAATACTTGTGTTAAAGTTCGTGATTCCCGTAGCATGCACGTATGGTGAACCGTTATGTGATGAAGTCGGAGCATGATTTATTTATTGATTGTCTTCCTTATGAGTTGCGGTCGGGGACGAGCGATGGTCTTTTCCTACCAATATATCCCCCAAGGAGCATGTGAAGGAAATATGCCCTAGAGACAATAATAAAGTTATTATTTATTTCCTTATATCATGATAAATGTTTATTATTCATGCTAGAATTGTATTAACCGGAAACATAATACATGTGTGAATACATAGACAAACAGAGTGTCACTAGTATGCCTCTACTTGACTAGCTCGTTAATCGAAGATGGTTATGTTTCCTAACCATGAACAAAAGAGTTGTTATTTGATTAACGGGATCACATCATTAGAAGAATGATGTGATTGACATGACACATTCCATTAGCTTAGCACTCGATCGTTTAGTATGTTGCTATTGCTTTCTTCATGACTTATACATGTTCCTATGACTATGAGATTATGCAACTCCCGTTTGCCGGAGGAACACTTTGTGTGCTACCAAACGTCACAACGTAACTGGGTGATTATAAAGGAGCTCTACAGGTGTCTCCAAAGGTAAATGTTGGGTTGGCGTATTTCGAGATTAGGATTTGTCACTCCGATTGTCGGAGAGGTATCTCTGGGCCCTCTCGGTAATGCACATCACATAAGCCTTGCAAGCATTGCAACTAATGAGTTAGTTGCGAGATGATGTATTACGAAACGAGTAAAGAGACTTGCCGGTAACGAGATTGAACTAGGTATTGAGATACCGACGATCGAATCTCGGGCAAGTAACATACCGATGACAAAGGGAACAACGTATGTTGTTATGCGGTCTGACCGATAAAGATCTTCGTAGAATATGTGGGAGCCAATATGAGCATCCAGGTTCCGCTATTGGTTATTGACCGGAGACGTGTCTCGGTCATGTCTACATTGTTCTCGAACCCGTAGGGTCCGCACGCTTAAGGTTTCGATGATAGTTATATTATGAGTTTATGAGTTTTGATGTACCGAAGGAGTTCGGAGTCCCGGATGAGATCGGGGACATGACGAGGAGTCTCGAAATGGTCGATACGTAAAGATCGATTTATTGGACGACTATATTCGGACATCGGAAAGGTTCTGAGTGATTCGGGTATTTTCGGAGGTACCGGGGAGTTACGGGAATACGAGGAAGAAGCAATGGGCCTTAATGGGCCTTAGTGGAAAGGACCAGGAGGTGGCGCGCGCCCCTCCCAAGCCCAGTACGAATTGGACAAGGGGTTTGGGGCGCGGCCCCTCTCTCCCTTCCTTCCCCTCTTCCCCCCTTTCCCCCCTTCTCCTAGTTGGACTAGGAAAGGAGGAAACCTACTCCAACTAGGAGTAGGAATCCTACTCCCTGGCGCGCCCCTCCTAGGGCCGGCCTCCTCCCCCTTGCTCCTTTATATACGGGGGCAAGGGGGCACCCCTAGACACACAAGTTGATCCACGTGATCGTTTTCTTAGCCGTGTGCGGTGCCCCCTTCCACCATAATCCTCGATAATATTGTAGCGGTGCTTAGGCGAAGCCCTGCGACGGTAGAACATCAAGATCGTCACCACGCCGTCATGCTGACGGAACTCTTCCCCGACACTTTTCTGGATCGGAGTCCGGGGATCGTCATCGAGCTGAACGTGTGCTAAAACTCGGAGGTGCCGTAGTTTCGGTGCTTGATCGGTCGGGCCGTGAAGACGTACGACTACATCAACCGCGTTGTGCTAACGCTTTCGCTGTCGGTCTACAAGGGTACGTAGATCACACTCTGCCCTCTCGTTGCTATGCATCACCATGATCTTGCGTGTGCATAGGAAATTTTTTGAAATTACTACGTTCCCCATCAGCATGTGCGTACTACTTTGCTTTGATAACTTGTAGATTTTTGCAATAAGTATATGAGTTCTTTATGACTAATGTTGAGTCCATGGATTATACGCACACTCACCCTTCCACCTTTGCTAGCCTCTCTAATATCGCGCACCTTTCGTCGGTATCATACACCCACCATATACCTTCCTCAAAACAGCCACCATACCTACCTATTATGACATTTCCATAGCCATTCCGAGATATATTGCCATGCAACTTTCCACCGTTCCGTTTATGACACACTCCATCATTGTCATATTGCTTAGCATGATCATGTAGTTGACATAGTATTTGTGGCAAAGCCACCGTTCATAATTCTTTCATACTTGTCACTCATCAATCATTGCATATCCCGGTACACCGCCGGAGGCATTCATATAGAGTCATATTTTGTTCTAAGTATCGAGTTGTAATTCTTGAGTTGTAAGAAAAATAAAAGTGCGATGATCATCATTATTAGAGCATTGTCCCAGTGAGGAAAGGATGATGGAGACTATGATTCCCCCACAAGTCGGGATGAGACTCTGGACGAAAATAAATAAATAAATAAAAGAGGCCAAAGAAGCCCAAATAAAAAAAGAGAAAAGAGGCCAGAAAAAAAATAGAAGGCCCAAATAAAAAATAATAATAATAAATGAGAGAAAAAGAGAGAAGGGGCAATGCTACTATCCTTTTACCACACTTGTGCTTCAAAGTAGCACCATAATCCTCATGATAGAGAGTCTCCTATGTTGTCACTTTCATATACTAGTGGGAATCTTTCATTATAGAACTTGGCTTGTATATTCCAATGATGGGCTTCCTCAAAATGCCCTAGGTCTTCATGAGCAAGCAAGTTGGATGCACACCCACTAGTTTCTTTTGTTGAGCTTTCATACATTTATAGCTCTAGTGCATCCGTTGCATGGCAATCCCTACTCACTCACATTGATATCTATTGATGGGCATCTCCATAGCCCGTTGATACGCCTAGTTGATGTGAGACTATCTTCTCCTTTTTGTCTCCTCCACAACCACCATTCTATTCCATCTATAGTGCTATGTCCATGGCTCACGCTCATGTATTGCGTGAAGATTGAAAAAGTTTGAGAACATAAAAAGTATGAAACAATTGCTTGGCTTGTCATCGGGGTTGTGCATGATTTAAATATTTTGTGTGGTGAAGATGGGGCATAGCCAAACTATATGATTTTGTAGGGATAACTTTCTTTGGCCATGTTATTTTGAGAAGACATAATTGCCTAGTTAGTATGCTTGAATTATTGTTATTTTTATGTCAATATGAACTTTTATCTTGAATCTTTCAGATCTGAATATTCATGCCACAATTAAGAAGAATTACATTGAAATTATGCCAAGTAGCACTCCGCATAAAAAATTCTGTTTTTATCATTTAGCTACTCGAGGACGAGCAGGAATTAAGCTTGGGGATGCTGATATGTCTCCAACGTATCTATAATTTTTGATTGCTCCATGCTATATTATCTACTATTTTGGATGTTTATGGGCTTTATTATACACTTTTATATCATTTTCGGGACTAACCTATTAACCCAGAGCCCAGTGCCAGTTTCTGTTTTTACCTTGTTTTAGAATATCGCAGAAAAGGAAAACCAAACGGAGTCCAATTGACCTGAAACTTCACGGAACTTATTTTTGGATCAGAAGAAGCCTGGGAGACTTGGGGTCCACGTAAGGGAAGATTCGAGGAGGCCACGAGGTAGGGGGCGCGCCCACCCCCCTAGGGCGCGCCCTCCACCCTCGTGGCTCCCCTGACGTATCTCTTTAACCCATATATACCCACGCACCCTAAAACTATCGAAGAGCACAATAGATCGGGAGTTCCACCGCCAGAAGCCTCCGTAGCCACCGAAAGCCAATCTAGACCCATTCCGGCACCCTGTCGGAGGGGGCATCCCTCTCCAGTGGCCATCTTCATCATCCCGGTGCTCTCCATGACAAGGAGGGAGTAGTTCTCCCTCAGGGCTGAGGGTATGTACCAGTAGCTATGTGTTTGATCTCTCTCTCTCATGTTCTTGAGGTGATACGATCTTGATGTATCGCGAGCCTTGCTATTATAGTTGGATCTTATGTTTCTCCTCCCCCTCTACTCTCTTGTAATGGATTGAGTTTCCCTTTTGAAGTTATCTTATCGGATTGAGTCTTTAAAGATTTGAGAACACTTGATGCATGTCTTGCCGTGCGTATCTGTGGTGACAATGGGATATCACGTGATTCACTTGATGTATGTTTTGGTGATCAACTTGCGGGTTCCGCCCATGAACCTATGCATAGGGGTTGGCACACGTTTTCGTCGTGATTCTCCGGTAGAACTTTGGGGCACTCTTTGAGGTCCTTTGTGTTGGTTGAATAGATGAATCTGAGATTGTGTGACGCATATCGTATAATCATACCCACGGATACTTGAGGTGACATTGGAGTATCTAGGTGACATTAGGGTTTTGGTTGATTTGTGTCTTAAGGTGTTATTCTAGTACAAACTCTAGGGTTGTTTGTGACACTTATAGGAATAGCCCAACGGATTGATTGGAAAGAATAACTTTGAGGTGGTTTCGTACCCTACCATAATCTCTTCGTTTGTTCTCTGCTATTAGTGACTTTGGAGTGACTCTTTGTTGCATGTTGAGGGATAGTTATGTGATCCAATTATGTTAGTATTGTTGAGGGAACTTACACTAGCAAAAGTATGAACCCTAGGCCTTGTTTCCTATCATTGCAATACTGTTTATGCTCACTTTTATCATTAGTTACCTTGCTGTTTTTATAATTTCAGATTACAAAAACCTTTATCTACTATCCATATACCACTTGTATCACCATCTCTTCGCCGAACTAGTGCACCTATACAATTTACCATTGTATTGGGTGTGTTGGGGACACAAGAGACTCTTTGTTATTTGGTTGCAGGGTTGCTTGAGAGAGACCATCTTCATCCTACGCCTCCCACGGATTGATAAACCTTAGGTCATCCACTTGAGGGAAATTTGCTATTGTCCTACAAACCTCTGCACTTGGAGGCCCAACAACATCTACAAGAAGAAGGTTGTGTAGTAGACATCGCCTACCTATGTACGGTATCTACCTGCCATTCCAAGTAAATTTGTATGTGCCAAACTCTAAGCCTTCAAATAAATATCCTGTTTTGTATGCTCGAATAGCTCATGTATCAACTAGGGTTGTCCGTATCTTCCATGTTAGGCGGGTTATTCTCAAGAGGAGTGGACTCCGCTCCTCACTCACGAGAAAATGGCTGGTCACTGGGATGCCCAGTCCCATGCTTTATGCAAACTAAATCAAAATAATTGCAAACAAAACTCCCCCTGGTACTCTTGTTAGTTGGAGGCACTCGTTGTTTCGAGCAAGCCATGGATTGATGCTTGTTGGTGGAGGGGGAGTATAAACTTTACCATTCTGTTTGGGAACCGCCTATAATGTGTGTAGCATGGAAGATATCGCCATCTCTTGGTTGTTATGTTGACAATGAAAGTATACCGCTCAAAATATTATTCACCTCTATTTCAAAACCGAGCTCTGGCATCTCTACAAATCCCTGTTTCCCTCTCCGAAGGGCCTATCTATTTACTTTTATGTTGAGTCATCATCCTCTTATTAAAAAGCACCAGTTGGAGAGCACCGCTATCATTTGCATTCATTACTGTTAGTTTACATTGAGTATGACTTGACTGGATCTCTTTTACCATGAATTACAATGTCTAGTCAGTCCTTGATCTTTAAAGGTGCTCTGCATTTATGTTTTGCGGTCTCAGAAAGGGCTAGCGAGATACCATCTTGTTATATCATATTATGATTGTTTTGAGAAAGTGTTGCCATCCAAGATTTATTATTATTGCTCGCTAGTTGATTATGCCATTGCTATGAGTAAACATGAGACCTAAGCGTTATTGTGAATATGGTTAGTTCATAATCTTTGCTGAAAACTTGAATGCTGGCTTTACATATTTACAACAACAAGAGCAAACAGAGTTTGTAAAAGTTTTTCTTTATCACTTTCAGTTTCTCAACTGAATTGCTTGAGGACAAGCAAAGGTTTAAGCTTGGGGGAGTTGATACGTCTCCATCGTATCTACTTTTCCAAACACTTTTCCCTTGTTTTGGACTCTAACTGGCATGATTTGAATGGAACTAACCCGGACTGACGCTGTTTTCAGCAGAATTGCCATGGTGTTATTTATGTGAAGAAACAAAAGTTCTCGGAATGACCTGAAACTCCATGGAGCGTCTTTTTGGAAATAATAAAAAATACTGGCAAAAGATCAAGACCAGGGGGCCACACCCTAGCCACGAGGGTGGGGGCGCACCTGCCCCCCTAGGCGCGCCCCCCTACCTCGTGGGCCCCCTGGAGCTCCTCCGACATCAACTCCAACTCTATATATTCACTTTCGGGGAGAAAAAAATAAAGGATAAGGATTCATCGTGTTTTATGATACGGAGCCACTGCCAAGCCCTAAAACCTCTCTGGAGGGCTGCTCTGGAGTCTGTTCGAGGCTCCGGAGAGGGGAATCCGTTGCCGTCATCATCATCAACCATCCTCCATCACCAATTTCATGATGCTCACCGCCGTGCATGAGTAATTCCATCGTAGGCTTGCTGGACGGTGATGGGTTGGATGAGATTTATCATGTAATCGAGTTAGTTTTGTTAGGGTTTGATCCCTAGTATCCACTATGTTCTGAGATTGATGTTGCTATGACTTTGCTATGCTTAATGCTTGTCACTAGGGCCCGAGTGCCATGATTTCAGATCTGAACCTATTATGTTTTCATCAATATATGAGAGTTCTTGATCCTATCTTGCAAGTCTATAGTCACCTACTATGTGTTATGATCCGGCAACCCCAAAGTGACAATAATCGGGACCACTCCCAGTGATGACCGTAGTTTGAGGAGTTCATGTATTCACTATGTGTTAATGCTTTGGTCCGGTACTCTATTAAAAGGAGGCCTTAATACCCCTTAGTTTCCGCTAGGACCCCCGCCGCCACGGGAGGGTAGGACAAAAGATGTCATGCAAGTTCTTTTCCATAAGCACGTATGACTATATTCGGAATACATGCCTACATTATATTGATGAATTGGAGCTAGATCTGTGTCACCCTAGGTTATGACTGTTACATGATGAACCACATCCGGCATAATTCTCTATCACCGATCCATTGCCTACGAGCTTTCCATATATTGTTCTTCGCTTATTTACTTTTCCGTTGCTATTGCTATAATCACTACAAAACACCAAAAACATTACTTTCGTCATCATTACCTTTTGCTATCGTTACCACTACAATCATATTACTTTGCTACTAAATACTTCGCTGCAGATATTAAGTTTCCAGGTGTGGTTGAATTGACAACTCAACTGCTAATACTTGAAAATATTCTTTGGCTCCCCTTGTGTCGAATCAATAAATTTGGGTTGAATACTCTACCCTCGAAAACTGTTGCGATCCCCTATACTTGTGGGTTATCAAGACTATTTTCTGGCACCGTTGCCGGGGAGCATAGCTCTATTCTTTGAGTCACTTGGGATTTATATCTGCTTATCATTATGAAGAACTTGAAAGATCCAAGAACCAAGATTTATCCCTCAACTACGAGGGGAGGTAAGGAACTGCCATCTAGCTCTACACTTGATTCACCTTCTGTTTTGAGTAAGCTTGTGACACCTAAACCTGCTTCTGCTATTCATTCTGATATGTCGCATGTTATTGACAATGCCACTTCTGCTATGCATGATACTTATGATGAAACTACTTCTATGCTTGATACTACTATGCCACTTGGTGAATTTCTTGATGAACAACTTGCTAGGGTTAGAGAGAATGAAATTATTGAAACTCATAATATTGATGAAAGTGATGATGAAGACTCTCCCCCTAATAAATATGAATTGTCTGTTGTTCCTGAGGGTTATGTTATGGATGAAGAAGCTACTAGAGCTATTTTAGCTTGCAATGATAGATATGATCTAAAGAGGTTATTAGCTAAATGGAAGCAGCAATCCCTTAATGCTAGAATGAAACCTGGCCCTGCTTTTGCTACTTCACCTATCTGTGTTACTGATAAGGATTATGAATTCTCTGTTGATCCTGATATAATTACTTTGGTTGAATCTGATCCTTTTTATGGCTATGAATCTGAAACTGTTGTGGCACATCTTACTAAATTAAATGATATAGCTACCCTGTTCACTAAGGATGAGAGAACTCGCTACTTTTATATCCTTAAAATATCTCCGTTCTCATTAAAGGGTGATGCTAAGATATGGTTTAATTCTCTTGATCCTGGTTGTGTGCGTAGTCCCTAGGATATGATTTACTACTTCTCTACTAAATATTTCCCTGCTCATAAGAAACAAGCTGCTTTAAGGGATATATATAATTTTGTGCAAATTGAAGAAGAGAGTCTCCCACAAGCTTGGGGAAGGCTTCTCCAATTAGTTAATGCTTTGCCTGATCATCCTCTTAAGAAAAATGAAATACTTGATATCTTTTATAATGGACTAACCGATGTTTCCAGATATTACCTGGATAGTTGTGCTGGTTCTGTTTTCAGGGAAAGAACACCGGATGGAGATGAAATTCTATTAAATAATATGTTGACTAATGAAAATAATTGGACACTTCCTGAGCCTATTCCTAAACCAACTCCGAAGAAGAGAGGTGTTCTATTTCTCAGTCCTGAAGATATGCAAGAGGCAAAGAAATCCATGAAAGAAAAGGGTATTAATGCTGAAGATGTTAAGAATTTACCTCCTATTGAAGAAATACATGGTCTTAATTTACCGCCTGTCAAAGAAATGCATAATTTTAATCCATCTCCTATTGAAGAAACACATGGTCTTGATAACCCGACACAGGTAGTAAAGGTAAATTCTCTCTATAGATATGATAAAGCTGAAATCCCATTTACTAAGTTTGCTAGCCCATGCTTAGATGAGTTTGATAAATTTATGGTTAAGCAAGAAGACTTCAATGCTTATTTTGGTAGAGAATTAAAACGCAGTGCTGATATGCTTGAACACTTGGGTGATTATATGGCTAATGTCAAAGGTGAACTTAAACTTATTAGTAAACATGCTTCTATGGTCACCACTCAAGTAGAACAAGTACTTAAAGATCAAAATGATTTGCTCAATTAATTGAATAGTAAGAATAATGATTTTGTTGTTAGAGTGGCTACTAGAACTGGTAAAATGACTCAGGAACCTTTGTAGCCTGAAGGCCACCCTAAGAGAATTGAGCAAGATTCTCAGAGAAATAATATAGATGCACCTAGCCCTTCTAAAAGGAATAAAAAGAAGAATGATAGGACTTTGCATGCTTCTAGTGAACCTATTACTGAAACACCTAAGAATCCAAATGATATTTCTATTTCTGATGCTGAAACACAATCTGGTAATGAACTTGAAACTAGTGATAATGTTAATGATAATGTTCATGTTGATGCTCAACCTAGCAATGATAATGATATAGAAATTGAACCTGCTGTTGATCTTGATAACCCATAATCAAAGAATCAACGTTATGATAAGAGAGACTTTGTTGCTAGGAAACATGGTAAAGAAAGAGAACCATGGGTTCAGAAACCCATGCTTTTTCCTCCCAAACCATCCAAGAAAAAGGATGATGAGGATTTTGAGCGCTTTGCTGAAATGATTAGACCTATCTTTTTGCGTATGTGATTAACTGATATGCTTAAAATGAATCCTTATGCTAAGTACATGAAAGAAATTGTTACTAATAAAAGAAAGATACCGGAAGCTGAAATGTCCACCATGCTTGCTAATTATACTTTTAAGGGTGGAATACCAAAGAAACTTGGAGATCCAGGAGTACCCACTATACCATGCTCCATTAAAAGAAACTATGTTAAAACTTCTTTATGTGATCTTGGAGCCGGTGTTAGTGTTATGCCTCTCTCTTTATATCGTTAAGAGACATCATAGATTGCACCATATCTAATAAAGTACGGTTATGACGTTCGGACACACCATTACGCTGTGGTGTTCCAGGTGGCGTGAGTTGCGAAACTATTCCGCGTTGTTTCAAATGAAGACCAAACTCGTGACTCAAATATTCTCCTCCACGATCAGATCGCAGAAACTTTATTTTTTGTTACGATGATTTTTCACTTCACTCTGAGATTCTTTGAACTTTTCAAATGTTTCAGACTTATGTTTCACCAAGTAGATATAACCATATCTGCTCAAATCATCTGTGAAGATCAGAAAATAATGATACCCGTCGCGAGCCTCAACACTCATCGGATTGCATACATCAGTATGTATTATTTCCAATAAGTCAGTTGTTTGCTCCATTGTTCCGGAGAATGGAGTTTTAGTCATCTTGCCCACGAGGCATGGTTCGCAAGCATCAAGTGATTCCAAAAGTCCATTGGCATGGAGTTTCTTCATGCGCTTTACACCAATATGACCTAAACGGCAGTGCCACAAATAGGTTACACTATCATTATTAACTTTGCATCTTTTGGCTTCAATATTATGAATATGTGTATCACTATGATCGAGATTCAATAAACCATTCACCTTGGGTGTATGACCATAGAAGGTTTTATTCATGTAAACCGAATAACAATTATTCTTTGACTTAAATGAATAACCGTATTGCAATAAACATGATCCAATCATATTATGCTCAACGCAAACACCAAATAACATTTATTTTAGGTTCAACACTAATCCCGAAGGTAAAGGGAGTGTGCGATGGTGATCTTATCAACCTTGGAATCATTTCCAACACACATCGTCACCTCGTCCTCAACTAGTCTTTGTTTATTTTGCAACTCCCGTTTCGAGTTACTACTCTTAGCAATTGAACTAGTATCAAATACCGAGGGGTTTGCTATAAACACTAGTAAAGTACACATCAATAACATGTATATCAAATATACCTTTGTTCACTTTGCCATCCTTCTTATCCGCTAAGTATCTAGGGCAGTTCCACTTCCAGTGACCATTTCCTTTGCAGTAGAAGCACTCAGTTCCAGGCTTGGGTCTAGCTTTGGGCTTCTTCATGGGAGTGGCAACTTGCTTGCCATTCTTCTTGAAGTTCCCTTTCTTTCCCTTGCCATTTTACTTGAAACTAGTGGTCTTGTAAACCATCAACACTTGATGCTTTTTCTTGATTTCTACCTACGCCGATTTCAGCATCGCGAAGAACTTTGGAAATCGTTTCCGTTATCCCTTGCATATTATAGTTCATCATGAAGTTCTAGTAACTTGGCGATAATGACTAGAGAACTCTGTCAATCAGTATCTTATTGGGAAGATTAACTCCCACTTGATTCAAGTGATTGTAGTACTCAGACATTCTGAGCACATGCTCACTCGTTGAGCTATTCTCCTCCATCTTGTAGGCAAAGTACTGTCAGAGGTCTCATACCTCTTGACACGGGCATGAGTATGAGATACCAATTTCAACTCTTGGAACATCGTATATGCTCCGTGGTGTTCAAAACATTTTTGAAGTCCCGGTTCTAAGCCGTAAAGCATGGTGCACTAAACTATCAATTAGTCATCATACTGAGCTTGTCAAACGTTCATAACATCTGCATCTGCTCCTGCACTAGGTCTGTCACCTAGCGGTGCATCAAGGACATAATTCTTCTGTGCAGCAACGAGGATAATCCTTAGATCATGGATCCATCATTGCTACTATCATCTTTCAACATAGTTTTCTCTAGGAACATACCAAAAAACAGGGAGCTACATCGCGAGCTATTGATCTACAACATAGTTATGCAAATACTATCAGGACTAAGTACATGATAAATTAAAGTTCAATTAATCATATTACTTAAGAACTCCCATGTAGATAGACATACCTCTAGTCATCTAAATGATCACGTGATCCAAATCAACTAAACCATGTCCGATCATCACGTGAGATGAAGTAATTTTCAATGGTGAACATCATTATGTTGATCATATCTACTATATGATTCACGCTCGACCTTTCGGTCTCCAGTGTTCCGAGGCCATATCTGCATATGCTAGGCTCATCAAGTTTAACCCAAGTATTCCGCATGTGTAAAACTGGCTTGCACCCGTTGTATGTGAACGTAGAGCTTATCACACCCGATCATCATGTGGTGTCTCGACACGACGAACTGTCGCAATGGTGCATACTCAGGAAGAACACTTATACCTTGAAATTTAGTGAGAGATCATCTTATAATGCTACCGCCGAACTAAGCAAAATAAGATGCATGCATAAAGGATAAACATCACATGCAATGAAAATATGTGACATGATATGGCCATGATCATCTTGCGCCTTTGATCTCCATCTCCAAAGTACCATCATGATATCTCTATCATCACCGGCATGACCCCATGATCTCCATCATCTTGATCTCTATCAACGTGTCATCACATGGCCGTCTCGCCAACTATTGCTCTTTGCAACTATTGCTATCGCATAGCGATAAAGTAAAGCAATTATTTGGCGCTTGCATCTTATGCAATAAAGAGACAACCATAAGGCTTCTGCTAGTTGCCGATAACGAAGGAAATATGCCCTAGAGGCAATAATAAATTTATTATTTATTTCCTTATTTCATGATAAATGTTTATTATTCATGCTAGAATTGTATTAACCGGAAACATAATACATGTGTGAATACATAGACAAACAGAGTGTCACTAGTATGCCTCTACTTGACTAGCTCGTTAATCAAAGATGGTTATGTTTCCTAACCATGGACAAAGAGTTGTTATTTGATTAACGAGGTCACATCATTAGTTGAATGATCTGATTGACATGACCCATTAGCTTAGCACCCGATCGTTTAGTATGTTGCTATTGCTTTCTTCATGACTTATACATGTTCCTATGACTATGAGATTAAGCAACTCCCGTTTACCGGAGGAACACTTTGTGTGCTACCAAACGTCACAACATAACTGGGTGATTATAAAGGAGCTCTACAGGTGTCTCCAAGGGTAGATGTTGGGTTGGCGTATTTCGAGATTAGGATTTGTCACTCCGATTGTCGGAGAGGTATCTCTGGGCCCTCTCGGTAATGCACATCACATAAGCCTTGCAAGCATTGCAACTAATGAGTTAGTTGCGGGATGATGTATTACAGAACGAGTAAAGAGACTTGCCGGTAACGAGATTGAACTAGGTATTGGATACCGACGATCGAATCTCGGGCAAGTAACATACCGATGACAAAGGGAACAACGTATGTTGTTATGCGGTCTGACCGATAAAGATCTTCGTAGAATATGTAGGAGCCAATATGGGCATCTAGGTCCCGCTATTGGTTATTGACCGGAGATGTGTCTCAGTCATGTCTACATTGTTCTCGAACCGTAGGGTCCCCACGCTTAACGTTACGATGACAGTTATTATGAGTTTATGCATTTTGATGTACCGAAGTTAGTTCGGAGTCCCGGATATGATCACGGACATGACGAGGAGTCTCGAAATGGTCGAGACATAAAGACTGATATATTGGAAGCCTATATTTGCATATCGGAAGTGTTCCGGGTGAAATCGGGATTTTACCGGAGTACCGGGAGGTTACCGGAACCCCCCGGGAGCCATATGGGCCTTAATGGGCTTTAGTGGAAAGGAGAAAGGGGCAGCCCAAGGTGGCCGTGCGCCTCCCCCCTCCCCTAGTCCTATTAGGACTAGGAGAGGTGGCCGGCCCCCCTCTCTCTCTTTCCCCCTCGGGGAATCCTAGTCCAACTAGGATTGGGGGGAGTCCTACTCCCGGTAGGAGTAGGACTCCTCCTGCGCCCTCCTCCTGGTCGGCGGCCCCCTCCCCCTTGGCTCCTTTATATACGGAGGCAGGGGGCACCCTAGAAGACACACAAGTTGATCCACGTGATCGTTCCTTAGCCGTGTGCGGTGCCCCCTGCCACCATATTCCACCTCGGTCATATCGTTGTAGTGCTTAGGCGAAGCCCTGCGTCGGTAGAACATCAAGATCGTCACCACGCCGTCGTGCTGACGGAACTCCTCCCCGACGCTTTGCTGGATCGGAGCCCGGGGATCGTCATCGAGCTGTACGTGTGCTAAGAACTCGGAGGTGCCGGAGTAACGGTGCTTGGATCGGTCGGATCGTGAAGACGTACGACTACTTCCTCTACGTTGTGTCAACGCTTCCGCAGTCGGTCTGCGTGGGTACGTAGACAACACTCTCCCCTCTCGTTGCTGTGCATCACCATGATCTTGCGTGTGCGTAGGAAATTTTTTGAAATTACTACGAAACCCAACAGTGGCATCCGAGCCTAGGTTTTATATGTTGATGTTATATGCACGAGTAGAACACAAATGAGTTGTGGGCGATATAAGTCATACTGCTTACCAGCATGTCATACTTTGGTTCGGCGGTATTGTTGGACGAAGCGGCCCGGACCAACATTACGCGTACGCTTACGCGAGACCGGTTCCCCCGACGTGCTTTGCACATAGGTGGCTTGCGGGCGACTGTCTCTCCAACTTTAGTTGAACCAAGTATGGCTACGCCTGGTCCTTGCGAAGGTTAAAACAACACCAACTTGACAAACTATCGTTGTGGTTTTGATGCGTAGGTAAGATTGGTTCTTGCTTAAGCCCGTACCAGCCACGTAAAACTTGCAACAACAAAGTAGAGGACGTCTAACTTGTTTTTGCAGGGCATGTTGTGATGTGATATGGTCAAAACGTGATGAGATATAAGTTGTTGTATGAGATGATCATGTTTTGTTGAAGTTATCGGCAACTGGCAAAAAGCCTTATGGTTGTCTCTTTATTGCATAAGATGCAAGCGCCAAATAATTGCTTTACTTTATCACTATGCGATAGCAATAGTTGCAAGAGCAATAGTTGGCGAGACGACCATGTGACGACATATTGATATAGATCAAGATGATGGAGATCATGGTGTCATGCCGGTGACGATGGAAATCATGACGATGCTTTGGAGATGGAGATCAAAGGCTCAAGATGATGATGGCCATATCATGTCACATATTTTGATTACATGTGATGTTTATCTTTTTTATGCATCTTATCTTGCTTTATTTGACGGTAGCATTATAAGATGATCTCTCACTAATTATCAAGAAGTGTTCTCCCTGAGTATGCACCGTTCCCAAAGTTCGTCGTGCCCAGACACCACGTGATGATCGGGTGTGATAAGCTCTATGTCCATCTACAACAGGTGCAAGCCAGTTTTGCACACGCAGAATACTCGGGTTATACTTGACGAGCCTAGCATATGCAGATATGGCCTCGGAACACGGAGACCGAAAGGTCGAGCGTGAATCATATAGTAGATATGATCAACATAATGATGTTCACCATTGAAGACTAATCCATTTCACGTGATGATCGGTTATGGTTTAGTTGATTTGGATCACGTGATCACTTAGAAGATTAGAGGGATGTCTATCTAAGTGGGAGTTCTTAAGTAATATGATTAATTGAACTTAAATTTATCATGAACTTAGTCCTGGTAGTATTTTGCAAATCATGTTGTAGATCAATAGCTCGCGTTGTTGCTTCCCTGTGTTTATTTTGATATGTTCCTAGAGAAAATTGTGTTGAAAGATGTTAGTAGCAAAGATGCGGATTGGATCCGTGATCTGAGGTTTATCCTCATTGCTGCACGGAAGAATTATGTCCTTGATGCACCGCTAGGTGACAGACCTATTGCAGCAGCAGATGTAGACGTTATGAACGTTTGGCTAGCTCAATATGATGACTACTTGATAGTTTAGTGCACCATGCTTAACGGCTTAGAATCGGGACTTCAAAGACGTTTTGAACGTCATGGACCATATGAGATGTTCTTGGAGTTGAAGTTAATATTTCAAGCAAATACCCGAGTTAAGAGATATGAAGTCTCCAACAAGTTCTATAGCTAAAAGATGGAGGAGAATCGCTCAACTAGTGAGCATGTGCCCAGATTGTCTGAGTACTACAATCGCTTGAATCAAGTGGGAGTTAATCTTCCAGATAAGATAGTGATTGACAGAATTCTCTAGTCACCATCACCAAGTTAGTAGAACTTCATGATGAACTATGATATGCAAGGGATAACGGAAACGATTCCAAAGCTCTTCGTAATGCGGAAATTGACGAAGGTAGAAATCAAGAAAAACATCAAGTGTTGATGGTAGACAAGACCACTAGTTTCAAGAAAAGGGCAGAGGGAAGAAGGGGAACATCAAGAAGAACAGCAAGCAAGTTGCTGCTCAAGTGAAGAAGCCCAAGTCTGGTCCTAAGCCTGAGACTAAGTGTTTCTACTGCAAAGGGACTGGTCACTGGAAGCGGAACTACCCCAAGTGATTGGCAGATAAGAAGGATGGCAAAGTGAACATGAGTATATTTGATATACATGTTATTGATGTGTACTTTACTAGTGTTTATAGCAACCCCTCAGTATTTGATACTAGTTCAGTTGCTAAGATTAGTAACTCGAAACGGGAGTTGCAGAGTGAACAGAGACTAGTTAAGGGTGAAGTGACGATGTGTGTTGGAAGTGGTTTCATGATTGATATGATCATCATCGCACACTCCCTATACTTTCGGGATTAGTGTTGAACCTAAATAAGTGTTATTTGGTGTTTGCGTTGAGCATGAATATGATTTGATCATGTTTATTGTAATACGGTTATTCATTTAAGTAAAAGAATAAATTGTTGTTCTGTTTACATGAATAAAACCTTATATGGTTACACACCCAATGAAAATGGTTCATTGGATCTCGATCGTAGTGATACACATATTCATAATATTGAAACCAAAAGATACAAAGTTAATAATGATAGTGCAACTTATTTGTGGCACTGCCGTTTAGGTCATATTGGTGTAAAGCGCATGAAGAAACTCCATGCTGATGGGCTTTTGGAATCACTTGATTATGAATCAGTTGATGCTTGCGAACCATGCCTCATGGGCAAGATGACTAAGACTCCGTTCTTCGAAACAATGGAGCGAGCAACAGATTTGTTGGAAATCATACATACTGATGTATGTGGTCCGATGAATATTGAGGTTCGCAACAGGTATCATTATTTTCTGTTCTTCACAGATGATTTGAGCAGATATGAGTATATCTACTTGATGAAACATAAGTCTGAAACATTTGAAAAGTTCAAAGAATTTCAGAGTGAAGTGGAAAATCATCGTGACAAGAAAATAAAGTTTCTACGATCTGATCGCGGAGACAAATATTTGAGTTACGAGTTTGGTCTTCAATTAAAACAATGTGGAATAGTTTCACAAACTCATGCCACATGGAACACCACAGCATAATGGTGTGTCCGAACGTCATAACCGTACTTTATTGGATATAGTGCAATCTATGATGTCTCTTACCGATCTACCACTATCGTTTTGGGGTTATGCATTAGAGACAGCTGCATTCACGTTAAATAGGGCACCATCTAAATCCGTTGAGACGACACCGTGTGAACTATGGTTTGGCAAGAAACCTAAGCTGTCGTTTCTTAAAGTTTGGGACTGCAATGCTTATGTGAAAAAGTTTCAACATGATAAGCTCGAACCCTAATCGGAGAAGTAAATCTTCATAGGATATCCAAAGGAAACTGTTGGGTACACCTTCTATCACAAATCCAAAGGCAAGATTTTTTTTGCTAAATTCGGAGTTTATCTAGAGAAGGAGTTTCTCTCGAAAGATGTGAGTGGGAGGAAAGTAGAACTTGATGAGGTAATTGTACCTGCTCCCTTATTGGAAAGTAGTACATCACAGAAAACTGTTTCTGCGACACCTACACCAATTAGTGAGGAAGCTAATGATGATGATCATGTAACTTCAGATCAAGTTACTACCGAATCTCGTAGGTAAACCAGAGTGAGATCCATACCAGAGTGGTACGGTAATCTTGTTCTGGAAGTTATGTTACTAGACCATGACGAACCTACGAACTATGAGGAAGCGATGATAAGCCCAGATTCCGCAAAATGGCTTGAGGCCATGAAATCTGAGATGGGATCCATGTATGAGAACAAAGTATGGACTTTGGTTGACTTGCCCGATGATCGGCGAGCCATAGAAAATAAATGGATCTTCAAGAGGAAGACGGACGCTGATAGTAGTGTTACTATCTACAAAGCTAGAATTGTCGCAAAAAAGGTTTTCGACAAGTTCAAGGTGTTGACTACGATGAGAGTTTCTCACTCGTATCTATGCTTAAGTCTGTCTGAATCATGTTAGCAATTGCCGCATTTTATGAAATCCGGCAAATGGATAAACAAAACTGCATTCCTTAATGGATTTATTAAAGAAGAATTGTATATGATACAACCAGAAGGTTTTGTCAATCTTAAAGGTGCTAACAAAATGTGCAAACTCCAGCGATCCATCTATGGACTAGTGCAAGCATCTCGGAGTTGGAATATACGCTTTGATAAGTTGATCAAAGCATATAGTTTTATACAGACTTGCGGTGAAGCCTGTATTTACAAGAAAGTGAGTGGGAGCACTACAACATTTCTGTAAGTATATGTGTATGACATATTGTTGATCAGAAATAATGTAGAATTATTCTGCAAAGCATAAAGGAGAGTTTTTAAAGAAGTTTTTCAAAGAAAGACCTTGGTGAAGCTGCTTACATATTGAGCATCAAGATCTATAGAGATAGATCAAGACGCTTGATAAGTTTTTCAATGAGTACATACCTTGACAAGATTTTGAAGTAGTTCAAAATGGAACAGTCAAAGAAAGAGTTCTTGCCTGTGTTGCAAGGTGTGAAATTGAGTAAGACTCAAAGCCCGACCACGGCAGAAGATAGAAATAGAATGAAAGTCATTCCCTATGCCTCAGCCATAGGTTCTATAAAGTATGCCATGCTGTATACCAGATCTATTGTATGCCCTACCACTGAGTTTGGCAAGGGAGTACGATAGTGATCTAGGAGTAGATCACTGGACAGCGGTCAAAATTATCCTTAGTGGAATAAGGATATGTTTCTCGATTATGGAAGTGAAAAAAGGTTCGTCATAAAGGGTTACGCCGATGCAAGTTTTGACACTAATCTAGATGACTCTAAGTCTCGGTCTAGATACATATTGAAAGTGGGAGCAATTAGCTAGAGTAGCTCCGTGCAGAGCATTGTAGACATAGAATTTTGCAAAATACATACGGATCTGAATATGGCAGGCCCGTTGACTAAATTTCTCTCACAAGCAAAACATGATCACTCTTTGGGTGTTAATCACATAGCGATGTGAACTAGATTATTGAATCTAGAAAACCCTTTGGGTGTTAGTCACATGGAGATGTGAACCAATCACATAAAGATGTGAACTATTGGTGTTAATCACATAGCGATGTGAACTAGATTATTGACTCTAGTGCAAGTGGGAGACTGAAGGAAATATGCCCTAGAGGCAATAATAAAGTTATTGTTTTTTTCCTTATTTCATTATAAATGTTTATTATTCATGCTAGAATTGTATTAACCGGAAACATAATACATGTGTGAATACATAGACAAACAGAGTGTCACTAGTATGCCTCTACTTGACTAGCTCGTTAATCAAAGATGGTTATGTTTCCTAACCATGGACAAAGAGTTGTTATTTGATTAACGAGGTCACATCATTAGTTGAATGATCTGATTGACATGACCCATTAGCTTAGCACCCGATCGTTTAATATGTTGCTATTGCTTTCTTCATGACTTAGACATGTTCCTATGACTATGAGATTATGCAACTCCCGTTTACCGGAGGAACACTTTGTGTGCTACAAAACGTCACAACGTAACTGGGTGATTATAAAGGAGCTCTACAGGTGTCTCCAAGGGTAGATGTTGGGTTGGTGTATTTCGAGATTAGGATTTGTCACTCCGATTGTCGGAGAGGTATCTCTGGGCCCTCTCGGTAATGCACATCACATAAGCCTTGCAAGCATTGCAACTAATGAGTTAGTTGCAGGATGATGTATTACAGAACGAGTAAAGAGACTTGCCGGTAACGAGATTGAACTAGGTATTGGATACCGACGATCGAATCTCGGGCAAGTAACATACCGATGACAAAGGGAACAACGTATGTTGTTATGCGGTCTGACCGATAAAGATCTTCGTAGAATATGTAGGAGCCAATATGGGCATCCAGGTCCCGCTATTGGTTATTGACCGGAGATGTGTCTCAGTCATGTCTACATTGTTCTCGAACCATAGGGTCCGCACGCTTAACGTTACGATGACAGTTATTATGAGTTTATGCATTTTGATGTACCGAAGTTAGTTTGGAGTCCCGGATATGATCACAGACATGACGAGGAGTCTCGAAATGGTCGAGACATAAAGATTGATATATTGGAAGCCTATATTTGGATATCGGAAGTGTTCCGGGTGAAATCGGGATTTTATCGGAGTACCGGGAGGTTACCGGAACCCCCCGGGAGCCATATGGGCCTTAATGGGCTTTAGTGGAAAGGAGAAAGGGGCAGCCCAAGGTGGCGGCACGCCTCCCCCCTCCCCTAGTCCTATTAGGACTAGGAGAGGTGGCCGCCCCCCCCTCTCTCTCTTTCCCCTTCGGGGAATCCTAGTCCAACTAGGATTGGGGGGGAGTCCTACTCCCGGTAGGAGTAGGACTCCTCCTGCGCCCTCCTCCTGGCTGGCGGCCCCCTCCCCCTTGGCTCCTTTATATACGGAGGTAGGGGGCACCCTAGAAGACACACAAGTTGATCCACGTGATCGTTCCTTAGCCGTGTGCGGTGCCCCCTGCCACCATATTCCACCTCGATCATATCGTTATAGTGCTTAGGCGAAGCCCTGCGTCGGTAGAACATCAAGATCATCACCACGCCGTCGTGCTAACGGAACTCCTCCCCGACGCTTTGCTGGATCGGAGCCCGGGGATCGTCATCGAGCTGTACGTGTGCTAAGAACTCGGAGGTGCCGGAGTAACGGTGCTTGGATCGGTCGGATCATGAAGATGTACGACTACTTCTTCTACGTTGTGTCAACGCTTCCGCAGTCGGTCTGCGTGGGTACGTAGACAACACTCTCCCCTCTCGTTGCTGTGCATCACCATGATCTTGCGTGTGCGTAGGAAATTTTTTGAAATTACTACGAAACCCAACAGATAACGTTAACAAAAACATGATCATCTCATACAACAACTTATATCTCATCACATCTTGACCATATCACATCACAACAAGCCCTGCAAAAACAAGTTAGACGTCCTCTACTTTGTTGTTCCAAGTTTTACGTGGCTGCTACGGGTTGAGCAAGAACCGTTCTTACCTATGCATTAAAAACCACAATGCGGTATAGTGATTGCTTTTTGATCTTCAGAAAGAACCATGTTCATTGAATCCGATTCAACTAAAGTTGGAGAAACAGACACCCACTAGCCACCTGTGTGTGAAGCACGTCGGTAGAACCAGTCTCGCGTAAGCGTACACGTAATGTCGGTCTGAGCCGCTTCATCCAACAATACCGCCGAATCAAGAATCAACTAGTGACGGCAAGCAATATGTATATACCCACGCCCACAACTCCTTTGTGTTCTACTCATGCATATAACATCTACGCATAAATCTGGCTCGGATGCCACTATTGGGGAATGTAGTAATTTAAAAAAATTCCTACGCACACGCAAGATCATGGTGATGCATAGCAACGAGAGGGGAGAGTGTTGTCTACGTACCCTCATAGACCGTAAGCGGAGGTGTTATGACAACGCGGTTGATATAGTCGTACGTCTTCACGATCCGACCGATCCTAGCACCGAAGGTACGGCACCTCCGTGATCTGCACACGTTCAGCTCGATGACGTCCCACGAACTCACGATCCAGCATAGTGTCGAGGGAGAGCTTCGTCAGCATGACGGCGTGATGACGGTGATGATGATGCTACTGGAATAGGGCTTCGCCTAAGCACCGCTACGATATGACCAAGGTGGATTATGGTGGAGGAGGGCACCGCACACGGCTAAGGGATCAATGATCAACTTGTGTGTCTATGGGGTGTCCCCTGGCCACGTATATAAAGGATGGAGGGAGGCCCTCATAAGGCGCGCCCAAAGTGTGGAGTCCTAGTAGGACTCCCTAGTCCCACTAGGATTCCACCTCCCACATGGAATAGGAAAAAAGGAAGGGAGAAGGAGAAGGAAGGAAGGGGGTGCCCCCTTTCCCTAGTCCAATTCGGACCAGTTCATGGGGAAGGGGCACGGCCACCCTTGAGGCCTTTCTCTCCTTTCCCGTATGGCCCATTAAGGCCCAATACGAATTCCCGTAACTCTCCGGTACTCCGAAAAATACCTGAATCACTCGGAACCTTTCCGATGTCCGAATATAGCTTTCCAATATATCGATCTTTATGTCTCGACCATTTTGAGACTCCTCGTCATGTCCCCGATCTCATCCGGGACTCCAAACAAACTTCGGTCATCAAATCACATAACTCATAATACAAATCGTCACAGAACGTTAAGCGTGCGGACCCTACGGGTTCGAGAACTATGTAGACATGACCGAGACTCATCTCCAGTCAATAACCAATAGCGGAACCTGGATGCTCATATTGGTTCCTACATATTCTACGAAGATCTTTATCGGTCAAACCGCATAACAACATACGTTGTTCCTTTTGTCATCCGTATGTTACTTGCTCGAGATTTGATCATCGGTATCCTCATACCTAGTTCAATCTCGTTACCGGCAGGTCTCTTTACTCGTTCCATAATGCATCATCCCGCAACTAACTCATTAGTCACAATGCTTACAAGGCTTAGAGTTATGTGCATTATCGAGAGGGCCCAGAGATACCTCTCCGATACACGGAGTGGCAAATCCTAATCTCGATCTATGCCAACTCAACAAACAGCATCAGAGACACCTGTAGAGCATCTTTATAATCACCAGTTACGTTGTGACGTTTGATAGCACACAAGGTGCTTCTCCGGTATTCGGGAGTTGCATAATCTCATAGTCAGAGGAACATGTATAAGTTATGAAGAAAGCAGTAGCAATAAAACTGAACGGTCATTATGCTAAGCTAACAGATGGGTCTTGTCCATCACATCATTCTCTAATGATGTGATTGATACGTCTCCAATGTATCTATAATTTTTGATTGTTCCATGCTATATTATATCATGTTTTGGACATTCTTGGTCTTTATTATACACTTTTATATTATTTTTGGGACTAACCTATTAACCGGAGGCCCAGCCCAGAATTGCTGTTTTTTGCCTATTTCAGAGTTTCGCAGAAAAAGAATATCAAACAGAGTCCAAACGGAATGAAACTTTCGGGAACGTGATTTTCGGAACGAACATGATCCAGAGGACTTGGACCCTACATCAAGAAAGCAACTAGAAGGGGACGAGGTAGGGGCGCGCCTACCCCCCCAGGCATGCCCTTCACCCTCATGGGGCCCACGTAGCTCCACTGGCGTACTTCTTCCTCCTATATATACCTACGTACCACCAAACTACCAGATACGGAGCTAAAACCCTAATTCCACCATCGTAACTTTCTGTATCCATGAGATCCCATCTTGGGGCCTTTTCCGGAGCTCCGCCGGAGGGGGCATCGATCACAGAGGGCTTCTACATCAACACCATAGCCTCTCCGATGAAGTGTGAGTAGTTTACTTCAGACCGTCGGGTCCATAGTTATTAGCTAGATGGCTTCTTCTCTCTCTTTGGATCTCAATACAAAGTTCTCCCCCTCTCTTGTGGAGATCTATTCGATGCAATCTTCTTTTGCGGTGTGTTTGTTGAGATCGATGAATTGTGGGTTTATGATCAAAGTTTATCTATGAACAATATATGAATCTTCTCTGAATTCTTTTATGTATGATTGGTTATCTTTGCAAGTCTCTTCGAATTATCAGTTTGGTTTGTCCTACTAGATTGATCTTTCTTGCAATGGGAGAAGTGCTTAGCTTTGGGTTCAATTTTGCGGTGTCCTTTCCCAGTGACAGTAGGGGCAGCACGTATTGTATTGTTGCCATCGAGGATAACAAGATGGGGTTTATATCATATTGCATGAGTTTATCCCTCTACATCATGTCATCTTGCTTAAAGCGTTACTCTGTTCTTTTGAACTTAATACTCTAGATGCATGCTGGATAGCGGTCGATGTGTGGAGTAATAGTAGTAGATGCAGGCAGGAGTCGGTCTACTTGTCTCGGACGTGATGCCTATATACATGATCATACCTAGATATTCTCATAACTATGCTCAATTCTGTCAATTGCTCAACAGTAATTTGTTTACCCACCGTAATACTTATGCTCTCGAGAGAAGCCACTAGTGAAACCTATGGCCCCCGGGTCTATTTTCCATCATATTAATCTTCCGTCAACAAGCTATTTCCTTTTCCGTTTATTTTTCTTTCTTTACTTTGCATCTTTATCATAAAAATACCAAAAATATTATCTTATCATATCTATCAGATCTCACTTTCGTAAGTGACCGTGAAGGGATTGACAACCCCTTTATTGCGTTGGTTGCGAGGATTTTATTTGTTTGTGTAGGTGTGAGGGACTCGTGCGTGGCCTCCTACTGGATTGATACCTTGGTTCTCAAAAACTGAGGGAAATACTTATGCTACTTTGCTGCATCACCCTTTCCTCTTCAAGGGAAAACCAACGCAGTGCTCAAGAGGTAGTAGTGACCCCGTTCATCAAATGACAACACATGTCCATGGCTAGGAAACTTAACCATCTTTGATTAACGAGCTAGTCAAGTAGAGGCATACTAGGGACACTCTATTTGTCTATGTATTCACACATGTACTAAGTTTCCGGTTAATACAATTCTAGCATGAATAATAAACATTTATCATGATATAAGGAAATATAAATAACAACTTTATTATTGCCTCTAGGGCATATTTCCTTCAGCGCAGCCCCCCTAGCCCAAACCGAATTGGACTAGGGGGCCGGCCCCCCTTTCCTCCTTTCCTCCCTCTCCCTCTCCTTCCTTCTCCCGTTCCCCTTCCTTTCCTCCTCCTAGTAGGAGTAGGAAAGGGGAGTCCTACTCCTACTAGGAGGAGGACTCCTCCTCCTGGCGCGCCCTAGGAGGGCCAGCCGGCCTCCCCCCTTGCTCCTTTATATACGGGGGCAGGGGCACCCTAGAACACACAAGTTGATCATTGATCCCTTAGCCGTGTACGGTGCCCCCCTCCACCATAATCCACCTCGATCATATCGTAGTGGTGCTTAGGCGAAGCCCTGCGTCGGTAGCAACATCATCACCGTCATCACGCCGTCGTGCTGACGGAACTCTCCCGTGAAGCTCTGCTGGATCGGAGTTTGTGGGACGTCATCGAGCTAAACATGTGCTGAACTCAGAGGTGTCGTGCATTCGGTACTTGGATCGGTCGGATCGTGAAGACGTTCGACTACATCAACCGCGTTCTCATAACGCTTCCGCTTACGGTCTACGAGGGTACGTGGACGATACTCTTCCCTCACGTTGCTATGCATCACCATGATCTTGCGTGTGCGTAGGAAAAGTTTGAAATTACTACGTTCCCCAACAACATATTATAAAAACGCAAAAGCCAACAAGTATGAAAATGACACCAACATATTAGAAAATGCCATCCTACATGAATGAACAATGCCATGTACACAACAATGAAAATGCCATCCAAAAAGATAAACAAATATCAAAGAATAAAGAAGGAACTAAGCTCTAACTTACCAAATGAACCATCCGACTTCCTGTCTGCCGCAAGAACATCTTTGATGGCTTCATCAGACCACACAACTATAGCAAAAGGGTGCACGGCAGGGAAACCACCAACCTCGGTAAATATGACAGAACCAATGTCAAGCCTGTCAACGTACATAAGCTGGAAACACAAAAATGCTAAAAAAAAGCTTTGTAAGAGCAAGCCAACCAACAGAGATAAAAAAGCAAAAACACGAAATATGGCTAGCTGTGAGATGAAAGTAGGCTTGCCATTAGGTGAAGATGTCAACCCTTGTTGTATTTTTTTGGGAAGGCTTTATGCAAAAACTCGACAATGAATTTGCACCAATTCATTTTTTGCACTCCATTTATCTAGTCGTGCAAAAAACAAAAAACACATAACTATGCAATTGAAGCATAGAGATATAAATGGCAAAAACCTTGAAAAGACTTAACTTAAAAGATAAAAGGTAAAAAAACATACTATAATGGGAAAAACCCTGTTGCTCGCTAGCGTCGACGTGGTCAGCGCAAAAACAGACATCACCAACTACATCAAAAATATCCTCTTGAAATCCACATCACAACAATGCCACATGACTACTCGAGTCGATGGCATCTGTTTACCCTAAAATGCCATCTGTTTTAGTAAAAAAAAATCTCACTTTACTACTAGAATTGATGACATATGTATCCACAAAAATGCCATCTATTTCAATTCAAAAAATGCCACCTGACTACTAGAATTTATGACATCTGTTTCCACAAAAATGCCATTCACACATGTATGATAATGCCAACTAGCAAAAGAAATAAAATCCTGAAAGTAACATGGCATTTTTCACACATAAAAATATCAAAAAAAATGGTCTACACAAAAGAATGAAACAAACCATCATATAACACTATAAGGCAGACATGGTATTTTTCACCAAAAACCTATGAAAAGCACCTATAAAAAAAATTTGGTATTTTCACACTACCCACATATCATAACCTAACACAAATGGAAACACGGGAAAAATGCACCCAAAAACATCATAAAAAGGACCAACTATAAAAGGGCAGTCATGACATTTTTCACTAGAAACAATGAAAATCACATGACAGTTTTCTAGCACATATCATTCACTATCCGCGCATGGTAGTTTCCACCATCAAATCCCTGCACTAAACTACACAAAAAGGCAGATATGGCATTTTTACCAAACTTATAAAATTCAATTAGAGAATTGCATAGCATTTACCCTAAACAACACACAAAATCCTCACCTCACAGACATGGCGGTTTTCCACACCGATCAAAAATACCTACACTAACTCCAAACACCGCCATCCTCAAACGACCACTCTCCAAAACTTCCACATACCATACAACCATCCTCCAAATAGCATATCTATGAAAAATAATGACACCCCTAAGATGTTCTACTTGTGAGCCGTGTTGGGATTTCCCCCGAAGAGGAAGGGTAAAGCAATATAGTAGCTGGTAAGTATTTCCCTCAGTGAGAACCAAGGTTACCGAAACAATAGGAGAACCGCGCAAACCCTAGTGAATACACCTCGCACACAAGAGAAAATACTTGCATCCAACGCGAACAAGAGGGTTGGCAATCCCCTTGAACTAGTTACTTGTAAGGATCAAATCCGGTAGTGGTAGATAGATAAATTGAAAAGCAAAATAAATGAAAATAAATTGCAGCAAGGCAATTTGTTGTTTAATAGTATGATTAAAGTAGACCCTGGGGCCATAGTTTTCACTAGAGGCTTCTCTCTCGAACATAGCATATGATGGGTAGACAAATTACTATTGGGAAATTGATAGATAAGCACATACCATTATGATGTTATTCATGGAGGCATCACGTCTGTGACAAGTAAACCGACTCCTTCTTGCATCTACTACTATTACTCCACAAATCGACCGACTCATGCATGCATCTATGGTATTAAGTTTATGACAAGCAGAGTAACGCTTTAAGCAAGATGACATGATGAAGACAGAGTAAAACCAAGCAATATGATTAAACCCTGTCGTTTTACCCTTAATGGTAACAATACAAAATCATGCCTCACTATCCCTACTGCCACTGGGTGAGGACACCGCAAGATTGAACCCACTACAAAGCACCTCTCCCGCTGAAGATAAATCAATATAGTTAGCCAAACCAAACGGATAGATTAGAGAAAAACACAAAGCTATAACAATCATGCATATTAAAGTTCAGAAAAGACCCAATTACTTTCAATGAATAATCTGATCATAAACCCACAATTCATCGGATCCCAATAAACACACCACAAAAGAAGATTAAATCGGATAGAACTCCATGGAAATCATGGAGAACATTTTTATTGAAGATCAAAGAGAGAGAAGAAGCCATCTAGCTACTAGATATGGACCCGTAGGTCTGTGGTGAAATACTCACACATCATCGAAAGGCAGCAAGGTTGATGTAGAAGACCTCTATCATCGATTCCCCCTCCGGCAAAGTACTAGAAAAGGTCTCCAGATGGGATCACGGAAGAACAGAAGCTTGCGGCAGCGAAAAATTGTTTCGGTTGGTTCTCTGGGGTTTTCCCAATATTTGAGAATTTATAAAAGTGGAATTAGGTCAGACGGAGCCATGTGGGGCCCACAAGGTAACATGCACGCCTTGTTGCCATGTCGTCTCCCTGCTTCGCGTCTGGTCTCCTTCCGAAGCTTCCAGGGTCTCTTATGTCCAGAAAAAAATCCTCAAAAAGTTTCTTAGCGTTTGGACTCCATTTGGTACAGATTTTCTAGAAAACAAAAAACAAGCAAAAAACAGCAACTGGCACTAGGCACTGGGTTAATAGGTTAGTTCCCAAAAATGATATAAAATTGTATTAGAAGTATGTAAGAATGGTAATATAATAGCATGAATCAATAAAATATTATAGATACGTTGGAGACGTATCAAGATGCCATTGGAGACTCCAACCCTTTAGAATGTCAAACCTCAAAATACCCCCCCCCCAAAAAAACCAACCGAGTTTTCAAACCCTCTAAAAATGCCACCCCTAGAAGCAGATCTATGCCGAAAACCACTGAAAATGCCACCATCCAAAATTGAATACAAAATGTGTCGTGACAGAAACCCAGACGCTGCTGATGTCAAATTGACAACGGCGCATGGCAGCAGCCACCACAACACAAAGGACGACGCAACCCAAAAGACCACGGGGGTAGACCCCTACTCAACCCCTACCCCGACAGCAATCCCCCTGTGGCACCTTCTCCATCCCTTCTGCCATGGCCTCGATTCTTTCATCATGGACAAACATCGCGATTACCCAACAAAAACACCACAGTGAACGAAAATCAGTCGCGCGCGGGCACCTCGGCGACCTACGGACGCACCTCAATGCTAGCAGAAGCTCTTCCCGTGGTGGACGAAATCTTCACCGACAAGAACCTCACTTTGCGGGAATGCGCCGCCGCCGCTCAGCGGAATCGCTGCGTCCGAGAGAGCAAAACAATGAGAAGGGGGAAATGGGGAGAAGAAACTGACAGGCTGATGTGGACCAGATCATGACCAAGGCATCAAAGATTGAGGTTCATGCTAGCAGAAATGTTAAACCATTAGAGCGGCCAAAGAAAGACATGGGCAAAATCATTATCTTAGTAGGGAAGCTTCCGGTGCCTATTTGGGAGAAATGACACATCAGATTTCCAGCTACAACTTCCCACCTAAACCTAATTAATTCTAGAACGGTCTAGCACATTTTAGAGGCTGGAAAAGATGGTCTTTGAGGACGAGACTTGCCTGCTCCCTCGGCGTGCGCCCATCCGTGCTCCCGCATACGTGGCATGATTTGATTGGAACAAAATAAGGCCCGGCCCCATCCTCTTAAAATCAGGGGGGAGATAATTAGATTAGAAAGAAAAAAGAGAAAAAGGCAGCCGTAGGATGGAGTGGGAGCACGGATGGGAGCATGGGAAGGGAGCAGGCAAGCCGGATCCGGTCTTTGAAGTCATCTTTCATTTAAAAAATGCATCATTTGAGGTCTTGAGTGAAAAGTTATGTAAGTTTCCATGCAAGTTGTCCAGAAATTAATTATAGCGCGAGGCTCAACAAGTTTGGTCCTGCTGCAGCTTGGGGCTCACGAATTTACCCTTTATTTTGAGTTGTTTTCACACCCAACTAGTAGGTGCTTCAAGTATAAGTACTCCCCAGCTGTTCCATGTGAAGGGGGATGAAATTTCTGAGTTTATGTTTGTAGACAGCCGGTGAGGTTGTGGTGTGCTGTGAGCACTAGTATCGTTGAGTGTTATCTCGTGTGTGTGGATTGGAGGGCCTGTTCTCAATTCATATAGGATCCTTGTGGTTCTCTCTTGTGATTCTACCTAGGTTCACAAGTTTCATGGTTTGGGACTTTGGGTTGCGTCCTTGTAAACCAAGCTAGTTATCCGCTGCAATTTATTTGAGATGATTTCCTCTTGTTCTCTGCCATTTGAGAGAGATAGCGTGTTGTGCGGGTGGTGGGTGACGAGGGAGTTCGCTCCAAACCACGTTCCCATCAAACTGTTCGGACAAACTAACATGGCACCTGGCAAAGCTTTAAGATTCGTGCAAAAGTGACCTACGGTTCGATCGTGGTTCACTGGCTCTTGGCTCTTGGGGAACGTTCACCAGCTAACATTTCCGTAAATCTTATATCCCCTGCTATTCGAATTGACTGATACAACATCTATAGAATGCTCATTTTACATTGTATAGAGGATGCGTCGATTAATTCGGATCTCTCAACATTGTATAGAGGCTGCATCAATTAATTTGGATCATCATATTTTATACCGTGTTTATTTCATTCAGTATTTAACCACATTCAGACAATGATTTCTCTGCTACCGGAGGTCGACAGGCTGTCTGTTAGTTTTAGCTCTTTTAGTATTCAACATGTTTCTAGATTTTCTAATCTTCTGGCTTATCTTTGCGCTAAGCGAGCCTGTTTGCTGCAAGTGACCGAGACTTGGACACATAACGTACCTCCATTCCTGGTTGGTAGCCTCATGGCGGACTGTGCCAGGTGCGCTTTTGTTGAATATAAAGACAACCAAATTCCAACGCAAAAAATAGTTACATGGGCCGTAGCCCGTAGCAAAGAACAAACTGGCCGAGAGCCCGAGAGTACAGGCGGATGACAGGACGAGGAAGACGAGAGCTCAGACCGTTGTCTCAAAAAAGAAAAGGAAAAAAAAGAGTGCTCAGATCGGAGAAGATGGAAGGAGCCAAAGCAGCGGCGGGGCCGGCGGCGGGTGGGCAGCTGGAATCGGCGCTCCTCCACATCATGCAGCAACACCACCACCAATCCCTCCGCCAGCGCCAACAAACCGGTAACAATCAACCAACGATCTACTCAAAATTCCTAATCCGCCAAGCAAATCCAATCTTCTCTTGCTAAATTATCTCACACCCAACGCGCCGCAGAGAGGGCGAAGAAGGACGCCCTGCGGAGCGCGGCGCGTGTCGCCGGTCATCTCGTGGAGGCCGTCGACGGCGGGGTGCAGGAGCTCTTCGTCAACGAGAAGCGCATCGAGCTCGAGGCCCGCGCGCTGCTCGGGACCATCGCGCGGTACAGGAAGCAGAGCGACCAGTGGCTCGCCGCCACCAACGCGGTCAACTCGGTCCTCAAGGTGTGTGTGCTCTGCTGCTGCCCTCCATCTCTCTCTCGTGTTCTTGTTTAATACGCAGGTTTTGACATTATTATTACGTATTATTATTGTTACGAAATAGATTTGCTTAATTCACAATGTTTTAGTAGTATTCTTATGCACAATTGTTTTGTTTCTCATTACCCATGATATCCGTTGTAACATTATTATTATTCGCAAAATGGATTTGCCATGGTATGTTTTATAATCCTATATATGATTCTTTTCTGTTTTGAGCCGATGATTCTTTTGTTTGACATTACCCATGATATTCGTTGCGTCAGTTCTTCAGCAGATTCTAATAGACATAAATTTAATGTAGCTGATACTCCCTCCGATCCAAATTAAACAAAATTAATTTGGATCAGAGGGAGTATCTCGTAATGTTTTCCTTACATAACCTTTGCCTGCACTAAATCCAAATCCTACCCTTAAACTGATTAGTGCACGAATCTAGAAAGGTGAAATGCCATAAATAGGTTCTTTTTATCTGGTTGGCTCTTTTGCCCCAAAATTTTCATCAGTGGATAACACTAGGCTCGAGATGATAACTAGATACCAAATGAATCGAAGGGTGCAGTGCTGAACAAACCCATAATTCCTTTCGCAGCTATGAGCACTCGGTATTTCTAAAACATCCATTCATGATTGTTTTTATAGGAAATTGGAGACTTTGAAAACTGGATGAAGATCATGGATTTTGACTGTAAAAGTATAAATGCAGCCATTCGTAACATTCATCGGTCATGATTTTGTCCAGCGCCTGCAACTATGATGCTATTGAGCGTTTCTTCCTTTTTTTTTAATATATATAGGAAATTTCGTGACCGAAAACTGGATGAAGATCATAGGTTGTGACTGTAAAGGTATCAATGTAGCCATCTGTAATATTTCTCAGTCACTATGATGCTACAAAGTGTTCGTTCTGTAATCTTCTTCGTTGGATTTTTTTCCAGTCGTGATCTCTCTGGTATAGAATCAATTAACTGGTGTGTTTGTACACATTCAGAAAACCAACTCTACCAACTTTTGTACTGGAATGCTACCTTGCATTCTCGAGTTCTCGAATATTGATGATATACATATATTCTGAAAGATATCAATTGCTGGTATTTCGTCCATAAATTTTCTGATTAAGTGTAAATAGAAGGTACGAATCCCATAAGAAATCAGACAAGGGCCTTGATGCTCACCGAGAGTAATAAATTATTGTAAGCTTGGCATTGGGGAGCGTGCACACACAAGGCACAACATATATAGCACAGGATTGAGGGTTGCTTGTGCTACAGTATATAGCACAGGATTGAGTATATAGCAAGCCGCAACTGCATGGGAATCACAGCGGCCCGGACTCGAGGCCATGCTCAAGTACTGGTTTGTCTGAATCGTACAAACCCTTGGGACTTATGGTGAAGAATGGGAACACATAAATATTTGATTTCTGCTGCTACTTCAGGAAGGTGCTATACATACGATGGTCTGTGGACGATTTGTGAACCTTAGCGTGCTTTCTGAAATTTTCTCCCGACTCAAGTGAAAATGCAACACAAAGGAATGTAGTCATTTGAGTGATATACATGTTCCGCATCGACCCTGCTTTGTCTTCCATGTTTCGTCGGTCATCCTCTCATAGAGCTACATCGCCCTGTTAGGCCTCAGTTTGATCTACAGTGTCCTCATCGTCTGCAGCTGCCATAGACGCGGCAAGTGTGTCATCGGCGGCGCATAGAACAGCGATCCTGGCCAGGGCCACCGGTGATGCAGGTGGATCGCGCCTTGACAGTAATGTCCGGGAACTACGAAAGCTATACTGCTAGTCTACTAAACATCCTGTCATGATCACAATCTCAACAGTTGCTATCGGAGCAGATTTTGAAGCAAGAGTAGGCAGGTTTTGATGGAATAAAAACAACTGCACGTCAGAGTTCAGAACGATTTTTTTGGAGACCTGAAAGAAGTTCAGAAAGATCTTGAGACCGCGGTCTTATGTTTCACCATCGCAGAAAAATGCAGCAGAGCTAGCGATGGGAGAAGCTTCACCATGTACATTACCCATGCAAGAGTAGCAGGGAATTGTCTTTTGGTGAGCAAGGAGACGGCAAATGATAATGAGATCAACAACGTAGTAAACCGCCTTGTTCTCTGAATTGTAGATAAACAATGGACTGCTGGATGACATTTACATAGGATCTTGCTGATGATAGGATATGTTGGGGGAGTGAATTGACAGTCTAAATTGGTTTATCATGTGACATACCATCAGTTGCATCATATTTTCACAAGTACAGAGTGAATTTTGATCAACCTTAAAATTGACCAATCAGATCCAGCGATTCCAAGCAATGCCTTGAAATTGGACCTTAAAATGGACACACTTTTCCATCAGGTTAGTTGGACAAATTTTGTATGTGTCGCTTCGATTTGGTGTCCATTTAGACCTTGTAAGTTCCATCTCATGAATTATATGATCTTGCAAAGATTGTACTTTATGCCGTGCAGATCAAGTTAGATGTTTATTTTCTACTTGAAATTGCACAAGTCGGTGGTTTCACTTCCAGCAGTATCAGAACCTCTGCGTTGGACTTGCCTAGCAGAGCACAACTGCACACTTTTCTGACTAGAGCACCACAATGATTTAAGAAGTCATAGATGCATACAACAAACATATATACAGAAAGTTACTCAAATGCTTTGCACAAATTCAGGCCAACAAGTTTTCATTCATACATATCTGAAACTGATTACAGTATGACTTGGTAGTCTGCACATCAAGGACTTGATAGTCGGTACATTGAGGACCTGCTTAGCTCAAAGCTTCACCCGCACACACACAAGAGTTCACTAACCAATGTTACTCGTCAGAAACTGCAACTTTAACTCGCCAAGACGCCAATGCCTAAGATTCCAATTCAGCCAAGATTAAGTTTACAAGAGAGTCAGCACAGTCTCCAAACACTAGGCAGCTCACAAGATTACTGTGTGTATCGACAAAGTTCAATTCTACTCCTTTTTCCTGCTACAAGCCGGGTAGCAAACGGGCGTTTTGCATTTTGCAGCGAGTGCGTTTTACGCTCTGTCTCATGCCGGAATTGCAGTACATGAGTTTCCTTTTTAGGCTCATCTGCTTCACTTTGATTATTGAAAATGCCCTTTATTTACTTAAACCCTTAACTTAGGACCAGGTGTGGATGTAGTGTAACTATGTCGTACACATTTTAACAAGGTTTTTGCTGCCTAGCTAGATGGAGACTGTGCTGACACTTTTGTAAAATTACTAATGACTGAAAGGGATTCAAAGAACACTAGAAATCTTGGTGATTAAGTGCAGAACCTAGAGATGCAAAGCTAAATGAAACTCATGTGTGAATGGTTTAGGAAAGTAAAAGACTAGCAAGGGCGTAATACCACTGGACTCAAGCAAGGAATTGGTTGCTTCCTTGGTGCTGCAACAGTAGTGACAGGCAATGGCGATTGGTTTTGCTTCGGAACCTTGCAGCTGAGCTCCCCCATCCCCCTTCTTGCACGCAAAGTCGAAACTGCTGGAGTCATCTTCTTCACAGCAGTGGCAGGGGCAGGCAGTGGTGTAGAGCCGACGAAGGAGCAAGCCTTGGAAGCGACGGGGCAAGAGACCTTCTTCACGGGCGCTGCAGCATTGGCAGCCTTGGAAGTCGGGCGCTTGCGGTGGTGGCAAGCAGACTCCTCGTCTTCAGCCATCTGGCGTCCACGGGCACGGATGGCGCACCGGACACCAACGGGTTCAGTACCAGGAGCGGCCGGCAAGGTGGTGGCAGGCCCAGGGCGCGCGGCCACGGCGATATCGGAGGCATGGAAAGCGATGGACGCCGTCGGCGCCGGGCTAGGTTCTCCGTGGTTGACACCCTTGAGGTGGTGAACGAGTTGGCACCAGGCACGGACGGGATCAGCACGGGTGGCGGTGGCTGGAGCAGCGACATCAGATGCGCCTGTGGTGGCGTGGCGACGGGGACGCCCTCCATGGTGGACGCCGTAGAGGCGGAGTTCTTGGGCGGCTGCGGCGGCCTCCTTGGCGAGGCCGTCTTCCTCGAGACGGCGCTGGAAGTCGGCGTCCCAGCGGGCGAGGGACTCCCGGGACTCACCGGTGGCCTTGGCCAGGCTGTGCTTGGTCCAGTACTGGAGCACCCTCTCGAGGGCGCGCGAGGGCACCCGCATCTCCAGCGGGAGGGCTTGGGCGGCGGTCGGGCGATAGTCCCACGCCGGAGCGACGAGCACCTTGCCGTCGGCGCTACGGAGCTGGAGCACCTTCGCCGCCATCGATGGCGTGTCTAGGTCTGGAGATCGGGAAGGTGGGCGAGCAGATCGAATTGGAGCTGCTGCTCCCACCGCCGCTGCCCATTTATTCAGCGGAGAGCTCCTAATTCTTGCCGAACTCGGATTGGGACTGTCGCCGGCTGAATTGAACTGGGATCCAACTCAAGCTCGGCCGTGGCAATCTCACGCGCTCATTCGTTTTTAACTGAAGAACAAATGGAACGTCTTCAGTTTCTCAGTCCACAAATAGGATTTCTTCAGTTAAAAACCTGGACGCCGAACACGGAAAGAAAATAGGATGTGCAACACAGAAAGAAAATTCATTGCCAATTTTGCTTTAGGGAAATTCGGTGGTACAAAAATCAATCTTAGTTTGTACTCCCTCCAGTCCTTTTTACTCTGCATATAAAAATTGACTGAAGTCAAACTTCATAAAGCTTGACCATATTTATATAAAAAAATATTAGCATCTATTATGCCAAAGTTATATGTTATGAAAATTTAAGTCATGACGCATCTACTAATATTGATTTCACGTTGTGAATGTTGATATTTTTTCTTATAAAGTTGGTCAAACTTCATGAGTCTTGACTTTAGACAAATCTTATATGCGAACTAAAAAGGACCGGAGGGAGTATTGTTCTTTTTTTTGAGAACCACTGCATCGTATTTATTCATTCAAGTGGATCATCTCTGATTGAACATGCTCAATCAGGAAATCAGGGATTACGTCCATAGTACAAGAGTTATGTAAAGAGAGTGAATGCCTAGCACATTGGTGAGCCACAGAGTTGGCCTCCCAATGCACAAAAACTAGATCAAATCCCTGAAAGGATGAGAGATAAGTACGCATCTCTTTAAAAACTTGGCCTCCTACAGACCTGTCATCTCCTTGAGTCCACATATTATAAATGGACCGACAATCTGTCTCCACGATCACATGAGATAATAATCTATCCATAGCTAGCTTCACTGCATCCTGGCAAGCTAGGATTTCGGCTATAAAAGGATCCTCCTTTGCTGGGTATTTAGAGCATCTCGCAAATAAGAAGGACCCCCGATCATCCCGAGCCACCACTCCAGTCCCCGTATCTCCAGTCGCCTGGTTAGTCGCGCCATCGCAGTTGAGTTTAACCCAGCCCTGCATAGGTGCTTTCCACAACTCCTTGGTCACATTCCGTCCAGCTGGCTCTCCTCGTGGGATATCAAGTGAAGTAATTAGCTCATGTATTAACTCCATTAATTTAAGCGGCTGGTACTGAGCTTCACCATGCGTGTACTTGCTTCTATTGCTCCAGATTGCCCACATCACTGAAATAATAACCAGCATGGTCCTTCTTCAGAAAAGCAGGGTCCAGCAGATCTTGCCTCCATGTCAAGGGATATAGCCGAGGCAGCTTCACATTGAAGAAGTTCCCAGCTTCCTTCCAAAAAAGCAATGCATGATCACATTCCGTCAGTGCGTCTAATGTTTCTTCTGAATTGCCACACATAGGGCAATGACCAGATTCTCCCACATGTCTTCGATGAAGCTCCGCCGAAGATGGCAGAAAAATTTTCATGGCCCTCCACCAGAAGACTCGGATTTTGGGCTGAACCCGCAGACTCCACAGAGCCTTCCAACTCGCCTCCCCATACTGGGACGTACTTGGCTCATTCAACTGAGCAAGTTTGTGATCCATCAGCAGTCTATAAGCAGACTTAACTGAGAACACTCCATTTTTCTCAGCCTCCCATGCCCAAAAATCTTCAACATCGGAGCTTGGCCGAGGCATACTTAGGATAGCATTTGCATCCCGTGCAACAAACATTCGTTGAACAAGGTTAACATTCCAGTCACCTGTTTCTTCCTGTAGCAGATCGGCCACAATTTGAACCGGAGTCTCGGATAACCGTGTAATCGGTTTTAAGGAGACAGTACCCGATATCCAATTGTCGTGCCAAACTTCAGTAGTCATACCATTCCCAATTCTTCGAACCAATCCCTTTTTAAGGGTAGCCCGGCCAACGCATATAGCTTTCCACGTTGCCGATGAGCTCGCAGGGCAGCCAACCTGCAAAACATCCCCATCCGGGTAATAGCGTCCCTTTAGGACTTTCGCACACAAGCTATCAGGCTTGATCAGAAGCCTCCACGCCTGTTTAGCCAGCATGGCATCGTTGAATAATTGCAAGTCCCGGAAACCCATGCCGCCTCTGAACTTGGAAACGAACATCTTCTCCCACGACTGCCAATGCATCCCTCGCTTATCAAGAGATCCAGCCCACCAATACTTGGCCATAACTGCTATCAATTTTTTACATAACCCTTTCGTCAACTTGAAGCAACTCATCGAATAGGTGGGGAGAGCTTGGATCACCGCTTTGAGTAGCACTTCCTTGGCCGCATAAGAAAGTAATCTTTCACACCAACCTTGCACACTCCCCCAGACCTCTCAACAATATGGATAAAATGCTGCTCTGTGAGTCGTCCCGAGGCTGTAGGGAGGCCAAGATATTTCTCGGAAAGAGCTTCTCTATGGATATTCAGTATGTTGTGCACCCCCATTTTACAGAAGCTCCACACTTAGGGCTGAAAAAGACCGAGCTTTTCACCCTATTTGCTTGCTGGCCAGACCCCAAACTAAATACCTCCAATATCTCAATCAACCGGCTAGCACTCCTCGAATCAGCTTTCATGAAAACCAAGCAATCATCCGCGAACAGCAGATGTGAGATCCACGGAGACCTAAGTCCCGCTTTAATTCCTCTATCAATCCACCCCCCATCGTAGTTCTTCAGCAAGCAAGATAGACCTTCTCCACACAACAAGAATAAATAAGGTGAAATCGGGTCCCCTTGCCTAATACCTCGGGAAGGATGAAACAGAGGGAGGAGCTCTCCATTCACCTTGATTTGGAAACTTACAGAACATACACACTTTATCACAAGAGACACCCACTCCTCCTGGAAGCCTAGCTGGATCATTATGCCTTGTAAGTATGACCATTCCACCCGGTCATACGCTTTCATCATATCAATCTTCACAGCATATCATCCTTGCTTCCCTTTCTTTCTCTTCATTGCATGGACGCACTCGTAAGCCGTCAATACATTATCAGTGATAAGTCTATCCGGCACAAACGCACTCTGTTCTTCTGATATTATATCATCCAGAATTTCCCTGAGTCGATTTGCCAACACTTTTGAACAAATTTTGTAAATTACATTACAAAGAGAAATAGGACGGTACTGCGTAATATTCCTTGGATTTTTCATTTTTGTGCTCAAGAACAATACAAACGAATACCGTCTTGTATTGTTCTTGAGCACAGCCCAAAATGATGTGTATAAATCGCATAATTGTTTTTGTTAGGCAAATCCCATAAATTTCTGAAGCTACTAAATTTGACCTCTATTGAATATTACTTTTTATCTCAAAATATATTTCCTTCCTACACAAAATTTTCCTTCTATTAAATGTGCTTCCGAAAGAGAAGCCTAGCAAAAATGGTTGCTTGTGCCAGCGCCCTCGGGCGCCGAGCACCCATCATAGCCCTTCGCGTCACAGGTTGCAGCTCCCTCGTGGGCGGTTGCAGCACGCCCCGCCGGTGGGCGCATCTCCCCCTGTCATGGCTTGCATCGCTTCCGGTCGTTGGTCGTAGCACTGCTGGTTGCCGGTTCTAGCACGACCCTTCAGAGCACGCGACGACCACGATAGATGAGGACGACGCGGGTGCATGGCACATGGTCATGGTGTCTTCGTGCGCGGGGTAGGAGGGACTGTTGGCGAACGTTGGATGAAAAATAAAAAATTCTACGCACACGCAAGATCTATTCATGAAGATGCATAGAAATGAGAGGGGGAGAGTGTGTCTACGTACCCTCGTAGACCGTATGCGGAAGCGTTTAACAACACAGTTGATGTAGTTGAACTTCTTCACGCTCCAACCAATCAAGTACCGAACGCACGGCACCTCCGTGTTCTGCACACGTTCAGCTTGGTGACGTCCTATGCCTTCTTGATCCAGCGAGACGAAGAGGTAGTAGATGAGTTCCGACAGCACAACAACATGATGACGATGATGGTGAAGTGATCTCCGCAGGGCTTCGCCTAAGCACTACGAAAATATGACCGAGGGAGTAAACAGTGGATGGGGGCGCCACACACGGCTAAGTAATTGTCTGTTGTGTGCTAGGCGCCCCCTCCCACATATATATAGGTGGGAGGGAGGGAGGAGCAGCCAAAGGAGGTGCCCAAGTAGGAGGAATCCTACTTGGGGTCTCTCTCAAGCCGCGTCCCCATTTCCTTATTTGGAGTGCGAGGAAAGGCAGGGGAGGGTGGCGCCCCCCCCCTTTTCCTTTCTCCCATGAGAGGGAAAGGCAGGAGGGGCTAGCCCTCCCCTTTTCCTTTCATAGGGGCTGGCCAAACAAGGGAGGGGGTGCACCAGCCCCTTGTGGTCTGGTCTGTCCCCTTCTTTGGCCCATAAGGGCCATAACTTGTCCGCGGGTGCCCAGAACCCCTTCCGATGACCCGATTCCTTCCCGGTACGTCTCGAAACACTTCCGGTGTCCAAATATCATCGTCCTATATATCGATCTTTACGTCTCAACCATTTCGAGACTCCACATCATGTCCGTGATCTATCCGAGACTTCGAATAACATCCGGTCACCAAAATATATAACTCATATAAGACTATATCGTCAACGAACATTAAGCGTGCGGACCCTACAGGTTCGAGAACTATGTAGACATGACCGAGACACCTCGCTGATCAATAACCAATAGCGGAACCTGGATGCCCATATTGGCTCCTACATATTCTATGAAGATCTTTATCGGTCAAACCGTTATGACAACATCCGTAATTCCCTTTGTCCACCGGTATGTTACTTGCCCGAGATTTGATCGTCGGTATATTTATATCTAGTTCAATATCGTTACTGGCAAGTCTCTTTACTCGTTCCGTAATACATCACCTTGTAACTAACTCATTAGTCACATTGCTTGCAAGGCTTATAGTGATGTGCATTACCGAGAGGGCCCAGAGATACCTCTCCGATACACGGAGTGACAAATCTTAATCTCGATCTATGCCAACTCAACAAACATCATCGGAGACACCTGTAGAGCATCTTTATAGTCACCCAGTTACGTTGTGACGTTTGATAGCACACTAAGAGTTCCTCCGGTATTCGAGAGTTGCATAATCTCATAGTCATAGGAACATGTATAAGTTATGGAGAAAGCAATAGCAATAAACTAAACAATCATAGTGCTAAGCTAACGGATGGGTCAAGTCAATCACATCATTCTCTAATGATGTGATCCTGTTCATAAATTGACAACTCATGTCTATGGTTAGGAAACTTAACCATCTTTGATTAACGAGCTAGTCAAGTAGAGGCATACTAGTGACACTCTGTTTGTCTATGTATTCACACACGTACTAAGTTTCCCGTTAATACAATTCTAGCATGAATAATAAACATTTATCATGATATAAGGAATTATAAATAACAATTTTATTATTGCCTCTAGGGCATATTTCCTTCAGTGGTGTTTCAGGTGGCGTGAGTTATGAAACAATTCCACATTGTTTTAAATGAAGGCCAAACTCGCAACTCAAATATTCGCCTCCGCGATCAGATCATAGAAACTTTATTTTCTTGTTACAATGATTCTCCACTTCACTCTGAAATTCTTTGAACTTTTCAAATGTTTCAGACTTGTGCTTCATTAAGTAAATATACCCATATATACTTAAATCATCTGTGAAGGTCAGAAAATAACGATACCCGCCGCGTGCTTCAACACTCATCGGACCGCATTGAAAGGATCGATATGGTTGACTAGAGGGGGGGGGGGTGAATAGGCAACTAACAATTTTTAGCTTTTCTTTAACAATTTAAACTTTGCATCAAAGTAGGTTGTCTAGATATGCAACTAGGTGAGCAACCTATATGATGCAACAAAGATAGGAACACAAGCAAGCAAGAGATATATCACAAAAAGGCTTGCACAAGTAAAGGCACGAGATAACCAAGAGTGGAGCCGGTGGAGATGAGGATGTGTTACCGAAGTTCCTTCCCTTTGAGGGGAAGTACGTCTCCGTTGGAGTGGTGTGGAGGCACAATACTCCCCAAGAAGCCACTAGGGCCACCGTATGCTCCTCACGCCCTCACACAATGCGAGATGCCGTGATTCCACTATTGGTGCCCTTGGAGGTGGCGACCGAACCTTTACAAACAAGGTTGGGGCAATCTCCACAAATCAATTGGAGGCTCCCAACGACACCACGAAGCTTCACCACAATGGACTATGGCTCCGCGGTGACCTCAACCGTCTAGGGTGCTCAAACACCCAAGAGTAACAAGATCTGCAAGGGATTAGTGGGGGAAATCAAATTTCTCTTGGTGGAAGTGTAGATCGGGGCCTTCTCAACCACTCCCGAGAAAATCAACAAGTTTGATTGGCTAGGGAGTGAGATCGGGCGAAAATGGAGCTTAGAGCAACAATGGAGCTTAGGGTTGGAAGAGGTAGTCAACTAGAGGAAGAAGACACCCCTTTTATAGCTTAGGACAAAAATCCAACCGTTATCCACCTACCAGCCCACGACCAGCGATACTACCGCCCCAGACCAGCAGTACTACCGCAGGGCCACGCGGTACTTCCGCTTGCTGACAAGTGGTACTACCGCAAGGCCACGCGGTACTACCATGCGGGCCCGCGGTACTACCGCAACAGTAGCAACAGCTAGGGCAGACCTGTAGCACAAGAGCTGAGGGCGTACTGCCACGGGCGCGGTACTATCGCTCCCCCTTGCGGTACTACCGCAAGGCAGGAAACCCCTAGCCTGGGAAGAGCGCGGATAAAGATACATCCGTGCCTACTTCCGCTGGTAAACGGAAGAAGCAAAAATCCGACACAGTACTACCGCAGAGGAGCGGTACTACCGCCTGGCAGCTGTTCCAGGCCGCGTACGGTACTACCGCGCAATGAATGCGGTACTACCGCAGTGGCGCGGATGTAAAAAATTACATCCCCCTACTACCGCAAAGGAGCGGTACTTGGCCTGGGGGCCACGGTACTGCGGCTCCAGAGGAGCGGTACTACCGTGGGCACCTGCGGTACTACCGCGCCGAAGTGTGGTACTACCGCGGGTGCCCTGCGGTACTACCGCTCAACAAGGAGCAGTACTACCGCAAGCCCACCAACAGCAGTCAGGACAAGGGAAAAACAGATCAACGGAGGATGCTCCAAAGTGCAGGGGAAAGGAGGGGACAAGGAAGAAAACGTCTACGTGATGATTCCACCCAAACCTTTCCGACGCGGACCCCCTCTTAATAGTACAGCTTTCCTACGACTCAAATCCACCAAAAAGAAACATAGAAAAGACGCCGTCTTCAACAGTCTTCGAGGGGCACCAAACCGTCTTGTGCCTAGCGATGAAACGTTTGGGATAGTCAAGGCACACGATTAGTCCACAAAAGCATTGTCATCAATCACCAAAACACCTTAGGGATAAATATGCCCTTACAATCTCCCCCTTTTTGGTGGATTGATGACAATACGGGATTTGCATAGAGGAAATAAGGTTAAGCAATCGCAAACCCCTCCTCTCTAGAATATAGATGGCTCCCCCTAGATGTGTGCCAACTAGATGGGTGCTTTGGACTGCACGACACACATACTAAGATCAAAGCTCCCCCTATATTATAGAGACAAGGCATATCTTGCAAAAGTAAGGCTAACACTAGACAAGATAGTAAATACGAGCATAACAAGTAGCACAAACATAAGCTCACTAGGATAGAATAGAGTGCATATGTCTTACACCATATGAAGGATAAGTCTCAAGGGCGCAAACTAAACCAAAACAAACAAGGTCCAAATGACAAAGCAAACACCAAAGACGACACGACACGCAAGCACGCAAATCCCTACACTCTCTCCCCCTTTGGCATCGAGACGCCAAAAAGTCAGAGAGGACACCTAACACAAGGGGTGGCTCAGGCAGAGAAATCATCCCAATGCTCCTCGTGCTCCTCGTCAGACTCGGCGGCGGGGACGGTCTCCTCGATGTCCTCCTCAGAACTAGTCCACTTGAAACCTTGCTTCGCCATCCAAGCAGCCTCTGGTGTGATGTCATCCTCAGAACCGCCAGAGACATCCTCTCCAAAGAGCCTCATGACCTTCTTGTCGCGACAGCGACTCTCCTTGGATGCCATGTGAGTCATGTACTGCCCCTTCGCCTGCATGCAGAAGAGAGTCTTCATCTTGGCCTTCAACTTCTTGGCCCACGACGGCTCAGAGAAAGGTTGGGAAGACTCAGCAGCACGGTCCTCAGCAACATCCTCTGCACCAGCCTCCTCCTCACCAACATCCCTCCTAGCAGCAGACGCCTCAGCACGGGTAGTAGTGTTGGCCCAATTGGGCTTGACGCGGAGACTGATGGACTCATGCCGAATCCAGTATGGAGCAAGGAACTCATCACCAGGGTACATCTTCTCCCAAGTCGTGGAGATCAACAGAAACAGGTATGGTCCATAGATAGGTACCTTGCGGGTGTACACCACAAACCGAAGCTCACACCACATGATGTGTGAGACATCAAGTGGCTGAGTCTGAGACGAACGTGCCTCCGCACACAGGAGCATCATGTCCACCAGATAGGAATGAACCTTGTCCTTGTCGCCAATGCAAAGGAACAGAGTGTTGCAGAAGATGCGATGCATGATATCCATAAAAGAGTTCAGCACCCAAGTCGACTTGCCACTGGGAAGCACCTTCTCAACATAGTACGGCTGAAGCAAGTTCTTGTTAGCAGACTCAGAATTGGCGTGGGGCGAACACCAACGGGTGTGTGAAGCCCGTCATCAGGAACGTTGAGCAGACCCATGAACTCCTTCCAGGTAGCAGACAACTGACGGCCATTGGTCATCCAGGTCATCCTCCGCTCATCCCCGGGGTGAAAGTGAACTGAGGCAAAGAACTGACAGATAAGCTCAGGATCATAGTCAAGGTGGAAAGAGATCACATGTTCAATACCGAACTGCTCCACCAAATCCAGAGCTTCTCCAAAGTAGTCACGAAACTTGTCCTTCCTCATGTGATTCATGTCTATCCACTTGACATCCACGTAGGTGTTTTGCTTGTTCTTGATAACATCCAGATAAATGAGAGCCTGCTGCTTGGTCCAAAACAACTCAGTGCCTCTGAGGATAGCACGAGCATTCACATAAGGGTTGATCTTCTAGTGTTCGATGTACTCATTCAGGGGAATCTCATCCATGCCCTTAGTAGGTTCCTTTTGCTTGCTGGCAATGGTCTTGACATTGCGCTTGGGGGCATTGGAGCCCTCTGGTGCTTCATCTTGAGGATTGCGCAGTCGCTTGGAGCTAGTGTCACGACTGGGGTTGGAACGGCGAGAGCCACCACCTAAGACACAAGAGAAAGCACACACAAAGAGCAAGAAGAATCAATGCAAAGACCACGACAAAGCAAGGGAAACAGGTAGAAATCATACGGGATAAATGCCACAAGGGAGATGGGACAACAACAGTTGTGCTGCCTGGTCATGCGGTACTAAAATTTTAGTATCGCTCCTAGTCGCGGTAGTACCATGTGAGGATACGGCAGTACCGTGGCTTGGAGCGGTAGTAAGGCCTTAGTGCCACAGAACGTGCGGTAGTACCGCACCGAACGAGCGGTAGTACCGGACGAGCGGTAGTACCGCATCAGAGGTACGGTAGTACCGCACCGCGTCAGATCCGAGCCTACTTTTGAATCTAAGAAGACGTGCGAAACCACGACGGAACTACGGTTGATCACATCTACCATGGGACAATATATCAAGTAAAATGTCTGCGCAACACTACTCTCCTACAACCTTCTCTTGCAAAGATTTGGCCTAAAATCTCAAGAACACAAGCATCTCCCCAAAAACCTAGAGACAAGAGAACCAACAAGAAAGAGAGGGATTTGGGGAAAAACCTTGGTCCATGGCAAGAGGAAGTGGTGGGGAACGATCCCACCGGTCGGAATCCAAAGAGAGCAGCCGGAGACGGAGATCCGGCGAGGGGCTCCGGTCCCGTTCTTGAGCAAGAGAGAGAGAGAGAGACGAAGTGGGGGAAACTGACGAATGGGTATGGGGAAGTTATAACCCCCCGTTCCCGTCCTTATCCCCATGCGCCACTGACAGCGCGGTAGTACCGCGTATCATCGCGGTAGTACCGCTTGGGCGGAAGGACCGCACCAAAATGGTAGTACCGCTCCCCCAGGCGGTAGTACCGCTCTGGGCCGGTAGTACCGTACACTCCACGCACGGTAGTACCGTGGCAGGCCGCGGTAGTACTGTGAGCTCGGGAAGAAGAACATTTCCAACACAAGAGAAAGAGTGATGTTCGCACGGAAACTTCAAACGAACACCACACCACCCAACAAGCTCAAACACGAGGAGAAGAAGGGGCAAAAAGACAACAAGAGACGACCACAAGACACAACCTCTCCAACAAGAGGGCGATGGCCGGAGCCACCTATGTTTGAGTCAATTGGTATGGCACCGTGAAGAATTATCCTTGGGCCCATGACCAAAACTCGTCTTTGAAGCACAAGTACCATCAAACATGGCTAATGTGAAAGACTTGATCAATTTATGCATAATGGGGGGAGGGAGAGTTCATTGAGAGAACAACACTCCCCCTATGTCCATGCCTACATCTAAACAAGACAACAAGTTGAGTATGGTGGGGTGTGCAAGGGTTCAAACAATATTGCTCGAATCAATGATATTTAGCTCATGTCTTAACTCGCGAAATCTCGCTTCATCCAACGGCTTCGTGAAAATATCAGCAAGGTTATCATGAGTGTTGACATAGTTGAGCTCGATCTCCCCTCGCCTAATGTGATCCCGGATGAAGTGATACCGAATCTCAATATGCTTCGTCTTGAAGTGTTGCACCGGGTTGAGAGAAATCTTGATGGCACTTTCATTGTCACACCAAAGAGGCACTTTGTCACAAATGACACCGTAATCCTTTAAAGTTTGCCTCATCCATAAGAGTTGTGCACAAGAACTACCGGTCGCTACATACTCCGCTTCGGTGGACGAGAGAGACACACAACTTTGCTTTTTGGAAGACCAACTTACCAAAGAGCAACCAAGGAATTGGCACCCTCCGGAAGTGGACCTCCTATCCACTTTGTCTCCCGCCCAATCCGAGTCCGAATAACCTACAAGCTTGAAGTTTGCTCCTCTTGGGTACCATAAGCCAAAGTTTGGGGTATGAGCCAAATATCGAAAGATTCGTTTGACCGCCACATAGTGACTTTCCTTAGGTGTGGCTTGAAACCGTGCACAAATTCTCACACTCAACATGATATCCGGTCTAGATGCACAAAGGTAAAGCAAGGAGCCAATCATGGAGCGATATACCTTTTGATCCACCGCTTTACCATTGGGATCAATGTCAAGTTGACACTTGGTGGGCATGGGAGTGGACGCCGGCTTGACATCACTTAGCTTGAATCTCTTAATCATGTCTTGAGTGTTTTTGGCTTGGTTGATGAAGGTTCCTTCTCTCCTTTGCTTCACTTCGAACCCGAGAAAGAACTTCAACTCTCCCATGGAAGACATCTCGAACTTTGAGGTCATGAGAGCGGCAAATTCCTCATTGAAAGCTTTGTTAGGGGAACCAAAGATAATATCATCAACATATAATTGGCACACAAACAACTCCCCTTTGACCTTCTTAGTAAAAAGAGTGGGGTCGATTAGCCCAACTTCAAAACCACGGTCTTGTAACAACTCGGTAAGGTGGTCATACCACGCACGTGGGGCTTGTTTAAGGCCATAGAGTGCCTTATCGAGTTGATACACATGATCGGGAAAGTAGGGATCCTCGAAACCAGGGGGTTGCTTGACATAAACCAATTCATCAATAGGACCATTAAGAAAGGCACTCTTCACATCCATTTGTTGTAACTTAAAGTTATGATGAGAAGCATATGCAATCAACATGCGAATGGATTCAAGACGAGCAACGGGAGCAAAGGTTTCACCGTAGTCGATACCCTCGACTTGGGAGTAGCCTTGTGCTACCAAGCGAGCCTTGTTGCGAATGATAATCCCATGAGCATCTTGCTTGTTCTTAAATATCCACTTGGTTCCAATGATATTGTGGTTCACCGTCGGCCTTGTCACCAATCTCCACACGTTGTTGCGCTCGAAGTTGTTGAGTTCTTCGTGCATGGCATTGAGCCAATCCGGATCTTCGAGCGCCTCATAGACCTTTTGGGGCTCAACACAAGAGACAAACACGTGATGTTCACAATAGTTTTCTAATTGTCTACGAGTGCTTACCCCCTTTCTTAAGCTTCCAAGCACATTTTCCATGAGATGATCCTTGGTGGAGAGCTTGGAAGCAACCTTGGCGGCACGACGCTCCAATTCCTCCTCAGGGTGAGACGAGGAGTGGTCACTTGATCATCTTGAGCGTCGTCTTGAGCTTGTTCTCGTTCTCGTGGAAGCTCTTGATCTTGAACTTGCTCGGAGGAGGGAACTTGACCTTGGGCATCACTTGATGTTACAACACCATCTTGAGATTGATCTTGCCCTTGGTCTTGTTCATGAGGTTGAGGGCCCTCACTTTGTTCTTCGGAAGCGTGTGGGTCTTGGTTTGGTGAAGGTTCCACTTGAGTAGAACATTGTCCTTCTCCTTCGGCCACAAGGGGTTCCTCAATGGGTAGATAAGACCAACACCCATTCTTCTTATGGCTTGAGGAGGAATTTCATTACCTAGATCACAAGTACCACTTTGCACCACTTGGGAGCCGTTATTCTCATCAAACTCCACATTACACGTTTCCTCAATAATTCCTGTGGACTTATTGAGAACACGGTAAGCATGAGAGTTTGTAGCATAACCAACAAATATGCCCTCATGAGCTCTAGCCTCAAATTTAGACAAACTGACACCTTTCTTGAGAATGAAACACTTACACCCAAACACCCGGAAGTACTTGAGGTTGGGCTTGTTACCGGTGAGTATCTCATATGGAGTCTTGTTCAAGCCTTTGCGGAGGTAGAGCCGATTAGATGCATGGCACGCGGTGTTGATGGCTTCGGCCCAAAAGTTGTAGGGAGACTTGAACTCTGCCATCATGGTCCTTGCCGCATCCATCAATGTCCGGTTCTTCCTCTCCGCTACACCATTTTGTTGAGGGGTATAAGGTGCGGAATATTGGTGCTTGATTCCTTCATCACTCAAAAACTCATCCAAGGTGTAGTTCTTGAACTCGGAGCCGTTGTCGCTTCTTATTGTCAATATCTTTGTATTATGTTGTCGTTGAGCTTCATTTGCAAAGTCGATGACGGTTTGTTGGGTCTCACTCTTCCTCTTGAAGAAATATACCCAAGTGTATCTTGAATAGTCATCTACAATCACCAAGCAATACTTTCTACCCCAAGACTATCAAAGTATGGAGGTCCAAAGAGATCCAAGTGAAGGATCTCCAAGGGCCTCTTCGAATAGATGATAGTCGTGGGAGGGTGAGCCTTCTCATGTAGCTTTCCTTCGATGAAAGCACTGCAAGCACGATCTTTGGCAAAACTAACATTTGTTAGTCCACGGACATGGTCCCCCTTGAGAAGACTTTGCAAAGATCTCATATTGACGTGGGCTAAATGGTGATGCCAAAGCCATCCCACGTCAACTTTAGCCATTAGGCATGTCGCGGTCTTAGTGGGTCGCTCCGAAAAGTTAATCACATAGAGACCGTTCTCGACATGCCCAACAAAGGCTACTTTAAGAGTCTTGCTCCACAAGAGGGCCACGGAATCAATATCAAAGAAAGTGGCAAAGCCCATGAGTGCTAGTTGACGAACGGAAAGTAAATTGTATGCAAGGGACTCAACAAGCATGACCTTCTCGATCGTAAGATCATGATAAATGACAACTTTGCTGAGTCCCAATACCTTAGAAGACGAGGCATCACCCCACTCAACATTGGTGGGCATGGATGGAATCTTTTGCACGTCCACCACCAAGTCCTTGCTTCCGGTCATATGATTAGTAGCTCCACTATCGAGCAACCATGATCCCCCACCGGAAGCAAACACCTACAAGAGATCAATGCTTGGTTTTAGGTACCCATTTTTAATAGGTCCTTTGATGTTAGTAACAAGGGTCTTAGGAACCCAAATAGACCATTCAATGTACTCATAAGGAGAACCAACAAATTTAGCATAAACATGCCCATCACTAGCGCGGCACAACACGTAAGAAGGGTTAAAGTCCCCCGCTTTGTTGGGAAGGGGAGCGTTTCCCTTCTTGGCACCAATACCCCTCATGGAGTTTTTCTCCTTCTCCTTAGTAGCACCCTCACCCTCCTTCACAAAGGTTTGCATGAGAGGAGGAGGTCATTTGGCTTTGTCATTCTTCTTCTTGTTCTTGGACTTGGGCACGTACCCAATCCCTTCCTTGGCCACAACTCCCTTTTGGTTGGTCAAGAGGTCGTTGAGGTTCTTCTCGCCTTGTATGCAAGAAGCAAGACCTTTCTCAAGTTGCACCTTTAGCTTAGCGTTCTCCTCAACAAGATGCACATGCTCACAACACGGGTTAGTAGCATTTGCATTAACAATTAACATTATACGAGGAAAAGTGGCTTTTTCCTTGGTTAGCTTTACTTGAAGTTGATCATGAGACTCTTTGAGGCTAGCGTGAGCACCCTTCAAGACCTTGTGAGCCTTGTCAAGTAGATCAAACTCCTCTTTGAGTCTAGCAAGATCAACCTCAAGTTCGGCCTTCTCGGAGTTTAGCACACGTGAAACAATGAGAGCATGATCAAAATCTTTCTTTAACTTAGCATGATCAACGTTGTGTGACTCCTCAAGAGCCAAACCAAGACCACACTCTTCCTCAAGAGCATTGGAAAGATCCGAGATCTCATCGGCATAGTCACGACTATGCCCCTCCATCTTGGAGATATTATCTTCATGAGACTCGATCATGTCATTGGCTTCACCGAGTTGTTCCAAGAGAGCAATAAAATGCTTCTTGGATTTACCCTTGAGTTTACCCATAAAGGACTCAAGCTCATTTTCCTCCACATTAGATCCCCCACATTCATCAATGCAATCCGTCAAGGAAGGATTATTAATGATGGTAGTTTTGATGTTGGGAGTTACCTTGTTGGTGGCTTTAGCCATGAGACACTTGGCGGTGATGTTCTCATTGGGTGAGTCGAAGAGAGATACTCGTGGAGTTTTTGTAATGGCAACGGATGCCATGGCCACCGACTCACCATCTTCATCATCTTCATCATCCTCATGGTACTCTTCTTGAACCACCAATGCCTTGTGAGGGATTTTCTTGGTGAAGTTGTTCTTGTTGGGGAAAGACTTGGCTTTGTCCTTTCGAATGAGCTTGCCACCATTGTCTTCCCTCTTCTCATACGGGCACTCCGCAACAAAGTGACTCACATTGCCACAATTGTAGCAAGTCCTTACACGTTGCTTGCTCTTCGTGCCACTTGAGTTGTTCTTGTTGAAGTTTGGCCTTGAGTTTTTCTTACTCCAAAATTGCCTTGAAGCAAGTACCATGTGTTCATGATAGGCATACTTTGTATCTTCGGGGTTGCTTTCCTCTTCTTCTTCCTCTTCACCACAAACCTTGGCCTTTAATGCAAGGTTGGGCTTCTTTTCCCTTTGAGAGCGAAGCACCGCATTGTCGGCGGTCTTGTCCAAGATGTTCATAGCCACAAACTCATCCAACACTTCACTTGAGGTCAAAGTTTGGAAGTCCGGCCTTTGACGAATGACGGAGGACATGGCCTTGTGGTAAGGCATCATTGCCTTGAGGAATTTGCGCTTGATCCAATTGTCATCCGTGTCCTTGCTCCCGTGATCTCGGAGTGAGACCGCGAGTTTGGTTACTCTCCGATAAAGCTCACGGGGTTCTTCATCTTCTTTCATAGCAAACTCAACGGCTTCATCTTGCACTACTTCATAGTTGGAGCGTTGAATGCTCGCGCTTCCCCGGTAGAGAGAGACAACACAAAGCCATGCATCTTTGGCCAAGGCGAAGGGCCGAAGATGAGGAAGATCTTCGGGTGGAATTGCATCTTGTATGATGAAAGGAGCATTCTCATTGGATTGATTATCCACGGCTTCTCGAGGAGTGAAGTTGCTTGGATCGTGCGGATGAAAACCTTCTTCAATGATTCTCCAAAGATTAGTGTTCACATGATTTAAATGACGCTTAAAGCGATAAGCCCAAGAATCAAAGTCCTCATTTTTGACAATCTTAGGGGGAGGACCGGCATGATTCAAATGAGTGGAAGGAACCGGTCCACCATAAACAACTGGTGGTTCCACATGAGCAAAGATGCCGGTGCCATTTTTACCACTAGAAGAAGGAGCCTTTTCACTACTAGCTTCCCCCTTGTCAGAGATAGCATCCGTCACCTTGTCAGTGGGATCACCCACTTTCAACGGTGCGGTGGATAGTTTAAGCCCTTCAAGGAATTCAGTAAACATGCTTTCAACCTCGGTCGTCATGGAGGTTTTCAATGTCTCCAAGGCCACATTGAACTCCTCACGAGAGATCGAGGTTCCCTCATCGCCCGTAGACGAGATCGGATTCACACCGGAGTGTTCCTCCACACCGTCTACGGTATCAACCATACTCTTCGGACGGTAAAGTCCTTAACAAAGAGAAGAGGCCCTGATACCAATTGAAAGGATCAATATGGTTGACTAGAGGGGGGGGGTGAATAGGCAACTAACAATTTTTAGCTTTTCTTTAACAATTTAAACTTTGCATCAAAGTAGGTTGTCTAGATATGCAACTAGGTGAGCAACCTATAGGATGCAACAAAGATAGGAACACAAGCAAGCAAGAGATATATCACAAAAAGGCTTGCACAAGTAAAGGCACGAGATAACCAAGAGTGGAGCCGGTGGAGACGAGGATGTGTTACCGAAGTTCCTTACCTTTGAGGGTAAGTACGTCTCCGTTGGAGCGGTGTGGAGGCACAATACTCCCCAAGAAGCCACTAGGGCCACCGTATTCTCCTCACGCCCTCACACAATGCGGGATATCGTGATTCCACTATTGGTTCCCTTGGAGGCGGCAACCGAACCTTTACAAACAAGGTTGGGGCAATCTCCACAACTCAATTGGAGGCTCCCAACGACACCACGAAGCTTCACACAATGGACTATGGCTCCGCGGTGACCTCAACCATCTAGGGTGCTCAAACACCCAAGAGTAACAAGATCTGCAAGGGATTAGTGGGGGGAATCAAATTTCTCTTGGTGGAAGTGTAGTCGGGGCCTTCTCAACCACTCCCGAGTAAATCAACAAGTTTGATTGGCTAGGGAGTGAGATCGGGCGAAGATGGAGCTTAGAGCAACAATGGAGCTTAGGGTTGGAAGAGGTAGTCAACTAGAGGAAGAAGACACCCCTTTTATAGCTTAGGACAAAAATCCAACCGTTATCCACCTACCAGCCCGCGACCAACGGTACTACCGCAGGGCCACGCGGTACTTCCGCTTGCTGACAAGCGATACTACCGCAAGGCCACGTGGTACTACCGTGCAGGCTCGCGGTACTACCGCAGCAGAGAAGCTAGGGCAGACCTATAGCACAAGAGCTGAGGGCGGTACTACCGCGGGTGCGGTACTACCGCTCCCCCTTGCGGTACTACCGCAAGGCAGGAAACCCCTAGCCTGGGAAGAGCGCGGATAAAGATACTTCCATGCCTACTTTCCGCTAGTAAATGGAAGAAGCAAAAATCCGACACAGTACTACCGCAGAGGGGCGGTACTACCTCCTGGCAGCTGTTCCAGGCCGCGTACGGTACTACCGCGCAATGAATGCGATACTACCGCAGTGGCACGGATGTAAAAAATTACATCCCCCTACTACCGCAAAGGAGAGGTACTTGGCCTGGGGGCCACGGTACTGCGGCTCCAGAGGAGCGGTACTACCGTGGGCACCTGCGGTACTACCATGCCGAAGTGCGGTACTATCGCGGGTTCCTGCGGTACTACCGCTCAACAAGGAGCAGTACTACCGCAAGCCCACCAACAACAGTCAGGACAAGGGAAAAATGGATCAACGGAGGATGCTCCAAAGTGCAGGGGAAAGGAGGGGACAAGGAAGAAAACGTGTACGTGATGATTCCACCCAAACCTTTCTGACGCGGACCCCCTCTTAATAGTACGACTTTCCTACGACTCAAATCCACCAAAAAGAAACGTAGAAAAGACACCGTCTTCAACAGTCTTCGAGGGGCACCAAACCGTCTTGTGCCTAGCGATGAAATGTTTGGGATACTCAAGGCACACGATTAGTCCGCAAAAGCATTGTCATCAATCACCAAAACACCTTAGGGATAAATATGCCCTTACACGCATACATCGGTATGTATTATTTCCAATAAGTCATTAGCTCGCTCCGTTGTTCCGGAGAACGGAGTTTTAGTCATATTGCCCATGAGGCATGGTTCGCAAGTATCAAATGATTCATAATCAAGTGATTCCAAAAGTCCATCCGCATGGAGTTTCTTCATGTGCTTTACACCAATATGACCTAAACGACAATGCCACAAATATGTTGCAATATGATTATTAACTTTGCATCTTTTGGCATCAACATTATGAGTATGTGTATCACTACGATCGAAATTCAATAAACCATTCACTTTGGGTGTATGACCATAGAAGGTTTTATTCATGTAAATAGAACAACAATTATTCTTTGACTTAAATGAATAATCGTATTGCAATAAATATGATCCATTTATATTCATGCTCTACGCAAACACCAAATAACATTTATTTAGGTTCAACACTAATCCTGAAGGTAGAGGGAGTGTGCGATGGTGATCGTATCAACCTTGGAATCACTTCCAACATACATCGTCACTTCGTGCTTAACTAGTCTCTGTTCATTCTGCAAGTCCTGTTTCAAGTTACTAATCTTAGCAACTGAACCGGTATCAAATACCAGGGGTTACTACGAACACTAGTAAAATACACATCAATAACATGTATATCAAATATACCTTTGTTCACTTTGCCATCCTTCTTATCCGCCAAGTATTTGGGGCAATTCCGCTTCCAGTGACCATTTCCTTTGCAGTAGAAGCACTCAGTTTCAGGCTTGGGTCTAGCTTTGGGCTTCTTCTTGGGAGTGCCAACTTGCTTGCCATTCTTCTTGAAGTCCCCTTTCTTGCCCTTTCCTTGAAACTTGTGGTCTTATTAACCATCAACACTTGATAATCTTTTCCTGACTTCTACCTCTGCGGCCTTAAGCATTGCGAAGAGCTCAGGAATTGTTTTATTCATCCCTTGCATATTATAGTTCATCACGAAGTTCTAGTAGCTTGGTGATAGTGACTAGAGAACTCTATCAATCACTATCTTATCTGGAAGATTAACTCCCACTTGATTCAAGCGATTGTAGTACTTAGACATTCTGAGCACATGCTCAATGGCTGAGCTATTCTCCTCCATCTTGTAGGCAAAGTACTCGTCAAAGGTCTCATACCTCTCGACACGGGCATGCTACTGAAATACCAATTTGAACTCTTGGAACATCTCATATGCTCCGTGGCATTCAAAACATTTTTCAAGTCCCGGTTCTAAGTCGTAAAGCATGGCGCACTAAAATATTAAGTAGTCATCATATCGAGCTTGCCAAACATTCATAATGTCTGCATCTGCTCCTGCAATAGGTCTATCACCTAGCGTTGCATCAAGGACATAATTCGTCTGTGCAGCAATGAGGATAATTCTCAAATCACAGACCTAGTCTGCATCATTGCTACTATCATCTTTCAACTTAGTTTTCTCTAGGCACATATCAAAAATAGGGAAGCTATATCGCAAGCTATTGATCTACAACATAGATATGCAAAAACGATAAGACTAAGCTCATTATAAATTAAGTTCAAAAAATTAAATTACTAAAGAACTCCCACTTAAATAGATATCCCTCAAGTCATCTAAGTGACACGTGATCCAAATCAACTAAGCCATGTCCGATCATCACATGAGATGGGGTATGAAGGAAAGATGCCCTAGAAGCAATAATAAAGTTGTTATTTATATTTCCTTATATCATGATAAATGTTTATTATTCATGCTAGAATTGTATTAACTGGAAACTTAGTACATGTGTGAATACATAGACAAACAGAGTGTCACTAGTATGCCTCTACTTGACTAGCTCGTTGAATCAAGGATGGTTATGTTTCCTAAAAATACACATGAGTTGTCACTTCATTAACGGGATCACATCATTAGAGAATGATGTGATTGACTTGACCCATCCGTTAGCTTAGCACGATGATCGTTTAGTTTATTGCTATTGCTTTTTCCATAACTTATACATGTTCCTATGACTATGAGATCATGCAACTCCCGAATACCGGAGGAACACTTAGTGTTCTATCAAACGTCACAATGTAACTGGGTGACTATAAAGATTCCCTACAAGTGTCTCTGATGGTGTTTGTTGAGTTGGCATAGGTCGAGATTAGGATTTGTCACTCCGAGTATCGGAGAGGTATCTCTGGGCCCTCTCGGTAATGCACATCACTATAAGCCTTGCAAGCAATGTAACTAATGAGTTAGTTATGGGATGATGCATTACGAAATGTGTAAAGAGACTTTCCGGTAACGAGATTGAACTAGGTATTGAGATACCGACGATCGAATCTCGGGCAAGTAACATACCGATGACAAAGGGAACAACGTATGTTGTTATGCGGTTTGACCGATAAAGATCTTCGTAGAATATGTAGGAACCAATATGAGCATCCAGGTTCCGCTATTGGTTATTGACCGGAGATGAGCCTCGGTCATGTCTACATAGTTCTCGAACACGTAGGGTCCGCACGCTTAACGTTCGGTGACGATCGGTATTATGAGTTTATGTGTTTTGATGTACCGAAGGTAGTTCGGAGTCCCAGATGTGATCACGGACATGACGAGGAGTTTCGAAATGGTCGAGACATAAATATCGATATATTGGATGACTATGTTTGGACATCGGAAAGGTTTCAAGAGAGTTCAGGCATATACCGGAGTACCGGGGGGGTTACCGGAACCCACCGGGGAGTCAATGGGCCTTAATGGGCCATAGTGGAAAGGAGGAGGAGGCGGCCAAGGTGGGGGCACGCCCCCCCAAGCCCAATATGAATTGGGAGGGGGGCCGGCCCCCTTCCTTCTCTCCTTCTCCCTCTTCCTTCCCTCTCCTAGTCCAACTAGGGAAGGGGGAATCCTACTCCCACCGGGAGTAGGACTCCCCCCTTGGGCGCGCCTAGGAGGCCGACCCTCTCCCCCTCCTCCACTCCTTTATTTATGGGGGGAGGAGGGCACCCCACAGACACACAAGTTGATCATTGATCCCTTAGCCGTGTGCGGTGCCCCCCTCCACCATAATCCACCTCGGTCATATCGTAGTAGTGCTTAGGCGAAGCCTTGTTCCAGTAGCATAATCATCACCGTCATCACGCCGTCGTGCTGATGAAGCTCTCCCTCGACACTCAGCTGGATCGAGAGTTCATGGGACGTCACCGCGATGAACGTGTTCTGATCACGGAGGTGCTGTACTTTCGGTACTAGGATCGGTCGGATCGTGAAGACGTGCGACTACATCGAAATTACTACGTTCCCCAACAGTGGCATCCGAGCCAGGTCTATGCGTAGATGTTATATGCATGAGTAGAACACAAAGGAGTTGTGGGCGTGGGTATATACCTATTGCTTGCCGTCAATAGTTGATTCATGATTCAACGGTATTGTTGGATGAAGCGGCCCAGACCGACATTACGCGAATGCTTACGCGAGACTGGTTCTACCGACGTGCTTCACACACATGTGGCTGGTGGGTGTCAGTTTCTCCAACTTTAGTTGAATTGGATTCAATGAACAGAGTTCTTTCTGAAGATCAAAAAGCAATCACTATACCCGTTGTGGTTTTTGATGCGTAGGTAAGAACGGTTCTTGCTCCGCCCGTAGCAGCCACGTAAAACTTGCAACAACAAAGTAGAGGACGTCTAACTTGTTTTTGCAGGGCATGTTGTGATGTGATATGGTCAAGACATGATGCTAAATTTTATTATATGAGATGATCATGTTTTGTAACACAGTTATCGGCAACTGGCAGGAGCCGTATGGTTGTCGCTTTATTGTATGAAATGCAATCGCCATGCAATTGCTTTACTTTATCACTAAGCGGTAGCGATAGTCGTAGAAGCAATAGTTGGCGAGAAGACAACGATGATTCGATGGAGATCAAGGTGTCAAGCCGGTGAAGATGGTGATCATGACGGTGCTTTGGAGATGGAGATCAAAGGCACAAGATGATGATGGCCATATCATATCACTTATATTGATTGCATGTGATGTTTATCCTTTATGCATCTTATTTTGCTTAGTTCGGCAGTAGCATTATAAGATGATCTCTCACTAAATTTCAAGGTATAAGTGTTCTCCCTGAGTATGCATCGTTGCTACAGTTCGTCGTGCCGAGACACCACATGATGATTGGGTGTGATAAGCTCTACGTTCACATACAACGGGTGCAAGCCAGTTTTGCACACGCAGAATACTCGGGTTAAACTTGACGAGCCTAGCATATGCAGATATGGCCTCGGAACACTGAGACCGAAAGGTCGAGTGTGAATCATATAGTATATATGATCAACATAGTGATGTTCACCATTGAAAACTACTCCGTCTCACGTGATGATCAGACGTGGTTTAGTTGATATGGATCACGTGATCACTTAGATGATTAGAGAGATGTCTATCTAAGTGGGAGTTCTTAAGTAATTTGATTAATTGAACTTTAATTTATCATGAACTTAGTACCGGATAGTATTTTGCATGTCTATGTTGTTTTAGATAGATGGCCCGTGTTGTTGTTCCATTGAATTTTAATGCGTTCCTAGAGAAAGCTAAGTTGAAAGATGATGGTAGCAACTACACGGACTGGGTCAGTAACTTGAGGATTATCCTCATTCCTGCACAGAAGAATTACGTCCTGGAAGCACCGCTAGGTGACAAACTCGCTGCATGAGCAACGCTAGATGTTATGAACACCTGGCAGAGCAAAGCTGATGACTGCTCAATAGTTCAGTGTGCCATGCTTTATGGCTTAGAACCGGGACTTCAACGATGTTTTGAACGTCATGGAGCATATGAAATGTTCCAGGAGTTGAAGTTAATATTTCAAGCAAATGCCCGGATTGAGAGATATGAAGTCTCCAATAAGTTCTACCGCTGCAAGATGAAGGAGAATAGTTCTATCAGTGAACATATATTCAGAATGTCTGGGTACCACAACCACTTGACTCAGCTGGGAGTTAATCTTCCTGATGATAGTGTCATTGACAGAGTTCTTCAATCACTGCCACCAAGCTACAAGAACTTCGTGATGAACTATAATATGCAAGGGATGTATAAGACGATTCCTGAGCTCTTCGCAATGCTAAAGGTTGTGGAGGTAGAAATCAAGAAGGAGCATCAAGTGTTGATGGTCAACAAGACCACCAGTTTCAAGAAAAAGGGTAAAGGGAAGAAGGGGAACTTCAATAAGAACAGCAAGCCAGTTGCTGCTCAAGTGAAGAAACCCAAGTCTGGACCTAAGCCCAAGACTGAGTGCTTCTACTGCAAAGGGACTGGTCACTGGAAGCGGAACTGCCCCAAGTATTTGGCGGAGAAGAAGGATGGCAAAGTGAAGCTGTATTTGATATACATGTTATTGATGTGTACCTTACTAATGCTCGCAGTAGTGCCTGGGTATTTGATATTGGTTCAATTGCTAACATTTGCAACTCGAAACAGGGGCTACGGATTAAGCGAAGATTGGCTAATGACGAGGTGACGATGCACGTGGGAAATGGTTCCAAAGTCGATGTGATCGCCGTCGGCACGCTACCTCTACATCTACCTTCGGGATTAGTTTCAGACCTAAATAATTGTTATTTGGTGCCAGCGTTGAGCATGAATATTATATCTGGATCTTGTTTGATGCGAGACAGTTATTCATTTAAATCAAAGAATAATTGTTGTTCTATTTATATGAGTAATACCTTTTATGGTCATGCACCCTTGATGAGTGGTCTGTTTTTACTAGATCTTGATAGTAGTGATACACATGTTCATAGTATTGAAGCCAAAAGATGCAGAGTTGATAATGATAGTGCAACTTATTTGTGGCACTGCCTTTTGGGTCATATTGGTGTAAAGCGCATGAAGAAACTCTATTCTAATGGACTTCTGGAATCACTTGACTATGAATCACTTGGTACTTGCGAACCATGCCTCATGGGCAAGATGACTAAAACTCCGTTCTCCGGAACAATGGAGCGAGCAACAGAGTTATTGGAAATCATACATACTGATGTATGTGGGCCAATGAACATTGAGGCTCGCAACGGATATCGTTATTTTCTCACCTTCACAGATGATTTGAGTAGATATGGGTATATCTACTTAATGAAACATAAGTCTGAAACATTTGAAAAGTTCAAAGAATTTCAGAGCGAAGGGAAAATCATTGTAACAAGAAAATAAAGTTCATACAACCTGATCGTGGAGGAGAATATTTGAGTTACGAGTTTGGTCTTCATTTGAAACAATGCAAAATAGTTTCGCAACTCACGCCACCCGGAACACCACAGCGTAATGGTGTGTCCGAATGTCGTAACCGTACTTTACTAGATATGGTGCGATCTATGATGTCTCTTACTGATTTACCGCTATCATTTTGGGGTTATGCTTTAGAGACGGCTGCATTCACGTTAAATAGGGCACCATCAAAATCCGTTGAGATGACACCTTATGAACTGTGGTTTGGCAAGAAACCCAAGTTTTCGTCTCTTTAAGTTTGGGGCTGCGATGCTTATGTGAAAAAGCTTCAACCTGATAAGCTCGAACCCAAATCGAAGAGATGTGTCTTCATAGGATACCCAAAGGAGATTGTTGGGTACACCTTCTATCACAGATCCGAAGGCAAGATATTCGTTGCTAAGAATGGATCCTTTCTAGAGAAGGAGTTTCTCTCGAAAGAAGTGAGTGGGAGGAAACTAGAACTTGATGAGGTAATTTTACCGACTCCCTTATTGGAAAGTAGTTCATCACTGAAATCAGTTCCAGTGAGTCCTTCACCAGTAAGTGAGGAAGCTAATGATGATGATCATGAAACTTCTGATCAAGTTACTACCGAACCTCGTAGGTCAACCAGAGTAAGATCCGCACCAGAGTGGTATGATAATCCTATTCTGGAGGTCATGTTACTTGACCATGATGAACCTACGAACTATGAGGAAGCGATGATGAGCCCAGATTCCGCAAAATGGCTTGAGGCCATGAAATCTAAGATGGGATCCATGTATGAGAACAAAGTGTGGACTTTGGTTGACTTGCCCGATGATCGGCAAGGCATCGAGAATAAATGGATCTTCAAGAAGAAGACTGACGCTGACGGTAATGTTACTGTCTACAAAGCTCGACTTGTTGCGAAAGGTTTTGGACAAGTTCAAGGAGTTGACTACGATGAGACCTTCTCACCCGTAGCGATGCTTAAGTCCGTCCGAATCATGTTAGCAATTGCCGCATTTTATGATTATGAAATTTGGCAAATGGATGTAAAAATTGCATTCCTGAATGGATTTCTGGAAGAAGAGTTGTATATGATGAAACCTGAAGATTTTATCGATCCAAAAGGTGCTTACAAAGTGTGCAAGCTCCAGCGATCCATCTATGGACTGGTGTAAGCATCTCGGAGTTGGAATAAACGTTTTGATAGTGTGATCAAAGCATATGGTTTTATACAGAATTTTGGAGAAGCATGTATTTACAAGAAAGTGAGTGGAAGCTCTGTAGCATTTCTAATATTATATGTGGATGACATATTGTTGATTGGAAATGATATCTAATTTCTGGATAGCATAAAAGGATACTTGAATAAGAGTTTTTCAATGAAAGACCTCGGTGAAGCTGCTTATATATTGGGCATCAAGATCTATAGAGATAGATCAAGACGCTTGATATATTTTCAATGAGTACATACCTTGACAAGATTTTGAAGTAGTTCAAAAATGGAACAGTCAAAGAAGGAGTTCTTGCATGTGTTGCAAGGTATGAAGTTGAGTAAAGACTCAAAACCCGACCTCGGCAGAAAATAGAAAGAGAATGAAAAGTCATTCCCAATGCCTCAGTCATAGGTTCTATAAAGTATGCTATGCTATGTACCAGACCTATTGTGTACCTCACCATGAGATTGGCAAGAGGGTACAATAGTGATCCAGGAGTGGATCACTAGACAACGGTCAAAAATATCCTTAGTGGAATAAGGAAATGTTTCTTGGTTATGGAGGTGACAAAGAGTTCGTCGTAAAGAGTTACGTCGATGCAAGCTTTGACACCGATCTGGATGACTCTAAGTCTCGATCTAGATACATATTGAAAGTGGGAGCAATTAGCTAGAGTAGCTCCGTACAAAGCATTGTAGACATAGAAAATTTGCAAAATACACACGGCTCTGAATGTGGCAGACCCATTGACTAAATTTCTCTCACAAGCAAAACATGATCACTCTTTGGGTGTTAATCACACAACGATGTGAACTAGATTGTTGACTCTACTACACCCTTTGGCTATTAGTCACATGGAGATGTGAACTATTGGTGCTAAATCACAAGACGATGTGAACTAGATTATTGACTCTAGTGCAAGTGGGAGACTGGAGGAAATATGCCCTAGAGGCAATAATAAAGTTGTTATTTATATTTCCTTATATCATGATAAATTTTTATTATTCATGCTAGAATTGTATTAACCAGAAACTTAGTACATGTGTGAATACATAGACAAAACAGAGTGTCCCTAGTATGCCTCTACTTGACTAGCTCGTTAATCAAAGATGGTCAAGTTTCCTGACCATAGACATGTGTTGTCATTTGATGAACGAGATCACATCATTAGAGAATGATGTGATGTACAAGACCCATCCGTTAGCTTAGCATAATGATCGTTAAGTATTATTGCTATTGCTTTCTTCATGACTTATACATATTGTTGGAAATATGCCCTAGAGGCAATAATAAAAGGATTATTATTATATTTCCTTGTTCATGATAATTGTCTTTTATTCATGCTATAGTTGTGTTATCCGGAAATCGTAATACATGTGTGAATACATAGACACCAACATGTCCCTAGTAAGCCTCTAGTTGACTAGCTCGTTGATCAACAGATAGTCATGGTTTCCTGACTATGGACATTGGATGTCATTGATAACGAGATCACATCATTAGGAGAATGATGTGATGGACAAGACCCAATCCTAAACATAGCACAAGATCGTATAGTTCATTTGCTAGAGTTTTTCCAATGTCAAGTATCTTTTCCTTAGACCATGAGATAGTGTAACTCCCGGATACCGTAGGAGTGCTTTGGGTGTACCAAACGTCACAACGTAACTGGGTGACTATAAAGGTATACTACGGGTATCTCCGAAAGTGTCTGTTGGGTTGACACGGATCAAGACTGGGATTTGTCACTCCATATGACGGAGAGGTATCTCTGGGCCCACTCGGTAATGCATCATCATAATGAGCTCAAAGTGACCAAGTGTCTGGTCACGGGATCATGCATTACGGTATGAGTAAAGTGACTTGCCGGTAACGAGATTGAACGAGGTATTGGGATACCGACGATCGAATCTCGGGCAAGTAACGTACCGATTGACAAAGGGAATTGTATACGGGGTTGCTTGAATCCTCGACATCGTGGTTCATCCGATGAGATCATCGAGGAGCATGTGGGAGCCAACATGGGTATCCAGATCCCGCTGTTGGTTATTGACCGGAGAGCCATCTCGGTCATGTCTACATGTCTCCCGAACCCGTAGGGTCTACACACTTAAGGTTCGGTGACGCTAGGGTTGTAGAGATATGAATATGCAGTAACCCGAAAGTTGTTCGGAGTCCCGGATGAGATCCCGGACGTCACGAGGAGTTCCGGAATGGTCCGGAGGTGAAGAATTATATATAGGAAGTGCAGTTTCGGCCATCGGGAGAGTTTCGGGGGTCACCGGTATTGTACCGGGACCACCGGATGGGTCCCGGGGGTCCACCGGGTGGGACCACCCATCCCGGAGGGCCCCATGGGCTGAAGTGGGGAGGGGAACCAGCCCATAGTGGGCTGGTGCGCCCCCTTGTCCCACCCCCTGCGCCTAGGGTTGGAAACCCTAGGGTGGGGGGGGCGCCCCACTTGCCTTGGGGGCCACTCCACCCTTGGCCGCCGCCCCCCCTAGGAGATCCCATCTCCTAGGGCCGGTGCCCCCCCTTGGGGAGCCTATATAAAGGGGGGGGGGAGGGAGGGGCAGCCGCACCCTTGACTCTTGGCGCCTCCCTCTCCCCTGCTACACCTCTCCCTCTCGCAGAAGAATGGCGAAGCCCTGCTGCGGTGACTGCTGCATCCACCACCACGCCGTCGTGCTGCTGGATCTTCATCAACCTCTCCTCCCCCCTTGCTGGATCAAGAAGGAGGAGACGTCACGCTGACCGTACATGTGTTGAACACGGAGGTGCCGTCCGTTCGGCGCTAGGATCTCCGGTGATTTGGATCATGTCGAGTACGACTTCCTCATCCCCGTTCTTTGAACGCTTCCGCGCGTGATCTACAAAGGTATGTAGATGCAATCCAATCACTCGTTGCTAGATGAACTCATAGATGGATCTTGGTGAAACCGTAGGAATTTTTTTGTTTTCTGCAACGTTCCCCATCAATATCATGTTCACCGTTTTGACCTGAGGGGGAAACTTCTTCTGTCCCTCTGTGTTCGGTGGCTGGGGCTCCTCGTTGTCGTCCTCGCCTTGCGATCCCTTTTCCTTCCTTTCGGCATTTAACTTGCCGGCCTGTTTAAAAACCCAACAATCTCTGTTGGTATGATTGGGTGGTTTGTCTGGGGTGCCATGGATCTGGCACGGACGATCGAGTATGCGGTCCAAGCTGGATGAGCCCAAATTGTTCTTTTTGAACAGCTTCTTCCGCTGACCGGACTTAGAGCCACTGAATCCTGCATTGACCGCCGTATTGTAGGTGTTGTTATTGTTGTTTCAACGCTTGTGTCTGTTGCGTCGGGACTTGTCGTTGCTATTTTTGGCTTCAAAGGTGCCGGCGTTGCTTGCATTTTTTTATACGGGCCAACCAACTATCCTCACCCGCACAAAAGCGGGTCATGAGTGCCGTGAGGGCTGCCATGGACTTCGGCTTTTCTTGGCCGAGGTGGCGGGCGAGCCATTCGTCGCGGATGCTGTGTTTAAAGACCGCTAGGGCTTCGGCATCCAGACAGTCGACGATCTGGTTCTTTTTGGTTAGGAACCTACTCTAGAATTTCCTGGCCGACTCTTCGGGCTTTTGAACTATATGGCTTAAGTCATCGGCATCTGGTGGCCGGACATATGTACCTTGGAAGTTGTCGTGGAAGGCGTCTTCCAAATCCTCCCATCTGCCAATAGAGTTTTCAGGCAGACTATTTAACCAGTGCCGAGCTGGCCCTTTGAGTTTAACGGGAGGTATTTGATGGCGTGGAGGTCATCTGTGCGGGCCATATGGATATGGAGAATAAAATCCTCAATCCACACCGCAGGGTGAGTTGTTCCATCATATGATTCAATATTCACGGGTTTAAATCCTTCTGGGAATTCATGCTCCATTACTTCGTCGGTGAAGCAAGGAGGGTGCGCGACGCCTCTATATCGGGCCACATCGCGACGTAGCTTCGATGGAGTCCGTCTACGGCTTTCGGTCGTGCATGACTAGGCTTGTCATGTCCGAATAGATAGCCGTTGTCACATGTCGGGGCACGTTCTCGCGATCTGTAGATCGATCTGGTATGTCCTGCTCTATTGTCCAGGTCCTGCCGAAGGTCATATGTATAACCATGAGCTGTTTTATCTCTGCTTTTACGATGAGGCGGGGCGGGCTGGTGTTCGACTTGAGTTGCCGCTTTACCCCGACCATGTGGTGGTCGGTCAGCCACATTGCGCGATGATGGTATGGGCTCTGATGCCTCGCCGTCGAACTGAGGTAGCAATTTGCGTTTTGGGTAGCTTTTGGCTGGGAGCTTGAGGCCATATTCTTCGGCTGCTAGGACATCGGTCCATCTATCATTGAGCAGATCTTGGTCAGCTTGAAGCTGCTGCTGCTTCTTTTCCAGGCTCCTTGCGGTGGCTATTAGTTGGCGCTTAAAGCGCTCCTCCTCAAGAGGTTCCTCAGGTACGATAAAATCCTCGTTGCCGAGGCTCACCTCCTCCTCGGAGAGCAGAAGATAATTGTTGTCCTCCGAGTCTTCGTTTATGGCCTGTTCATTAGGGCTAACTTTCCCATCTTCCCGATCGTCATGTTCAATGATGTCTACTACACAACCTTCTTCTTGTAGACGTTGTTGGGCCTCCAAGTGCAGAGGTTTGTAGGACAGTAGCAAATTTCCGTCAAGTGGATGACCTAAGGTTTATCAATCCGTAGGAGGCGGAGGATGAAGATGGTCTCTCTCAAGCAACCCTGCAACCAAATAACAAAGAGTATCTTGTGTCCCCAACACACCCAATACAATGGTAAATTGTATAGGTGCACTAGTTCGATGAAGAGATGGTGATACAAGTGCAATATGGATGGCAGCTAAGTATTTGTAATCTGAAATTATAAAAACAGCAAGGTAACTAATGGTAAAAGTGAGCGTAAACGGTATTGCAATGATAGGAAATAAGGCCTAGGGTTCATACTTTCGCTAGTGTAAGTTCCCTCAACAATACTAACATAATTGGATCACATAACTATCCCTCAACATGCAACAAAGAGTCACTCCAAAGTCACTAATAGCGGAGAACGAACGAAGAGATTATGGTAGGGTACGAAACCACCTCAAAGTTATTCTTTCCAATCAATCCGTTGGGCTATTCCTATAAGTGTCACAAACAACCCTAGAGTTTGTACTAAAATAACACCTTAAGACACAAATCAACCAAAACCCTAATGTCACCTAGATACTCCAATGCCACCTCAAGTATCCGTGGGTATAATTATACGATATGCATCACACAATCTCAGATTCATCTATTCAACCAACACATAGGACCTCAAAGAGTGCCCCAAAGTTTCTACCAGAGAATCACGACGAAAACGTGTGCCAACCCCTATGCATAGGTTCATGGGCGGAACCCGCAAGTTGATCACCAAAACATACATCAAGTGAATCACGTGATATCCCATTGTCACCACAGATATCCACGGCAAGACATACATCAAGTGTTCTCAAATCTTTAAAGACTCAATCCGATAAGATTACTTCAAAGGGGAAACTCGATTCATTACAATAGAGAAGAGGGGGAGGAGAAACATAAGATCCAGCTATAATAGGAAAGCTCGCGATACATCAAGATCGTGCCAAATCAAGAACACGAGAGAGAGAGAGGGAGATCAAACACATAGCTACTGGTACATACCCTCAGCCCCGAGGGAGAACTACTCCCTCCTCGTCATGGAGAGCACCGGGATGATGAAGATGGCCACCGGAGAAGGATTCCCCCTCTGGCAGGGTGCCGGAACGGGTCTAGATTGGCTTTCGGTGGCTACAGAGGCTTCTGGCGGCGGAACTCCCGAACTATCGTGCTCACGGATGTTTGTAGGGTATATGGAGATATATAGGCGGAAGAAGTATGTCAGGGGGGCCACGAGGGGCCCACGAGGGTGGAGGGCGCGCCCAGGGGGGTGGGCGCGCCCCCTGCCTTGTGGTCTCCTCGCAGGTCCCCCGACATGCACTCCAAGTCTTCTGGGCTTCTTTCCTTCCAAAAATGAGTTCCGTGAAGTTTCAGGTCAATTGGACTCTGTTTGATTTTCCTTTTCTTCGAAACCCTAAAACAAGGTAAAAACAGAAACTGGCACTGGGCTTTGGGTTAATAGGTTAGTCCCAAAAATGATATGAAAGTGCCCATAAACATTCAAAACAGTAGATAATATAGCATGGAGCAATCAAAAATTATAGATACGTTGGAGACGTATCATTCAACAGTTCGTTCGTCGGGATCTTCTCTATCTTTGGCATCGTCCGGAGTGTTATCGTTTCCCAGGCCGGTGTTGTTGTTTTTGCTGGCGTGATTTAGAGCGGCGCCGCTGACGCCGACGCTTTGGTTGGGTCTTAGGAGGCTCATCCTCGATTAGATTCTCCTTGTCATCGCCGCTATTATCTTTTGGTGCATCCACCATATATACGTCATATGAGGAGCTGGTCGTCCATCGTCCGGTGACTGGCGGGTTTTGGGCCTCCTCTTCTCCTGCATCGTTGTCTATACCGTCGATCTCTTCGGAGACATAATCGAGCATGTCGGTTAGGTCCTCGACAGTGGCTATGAAGTGGGCGGTGGGTGGGAAACGAAATTCTCCGTCATCAGCCTCCAGTTCGAACCGGATATAATTTGGCTAAGAGTCCCCCGCCAGCGATAGATTTTTTAGTGAGTTTAGGATGTCGCCCAAAGGCGAGTGCCGGTAGATGTCCGCGGAGCTGAATTCGACGATCGATGACTGATCAAGCTCGATGTACATGGACGCGCAAGGTTCGGAACCTGTAGCTGGAGATGAGTCCATGGTTCTAGTGACACAGACGATACATGAAGTTAGGTCTGTGTGCGGCTCCAACGCTGCTGAGTCTGCGGCTTACGTGGCGGGGTTGAGCTTCCCGTCCTTGGATGGCGCAATCTGCTCCGGATCTAAGGCCAGAGCAGCTACAGGTACTATCTCCTGGGTATGGTCCGATGACAGATTTACGTCATGTTCACCGTGGTGGCAGGGAGCGGCTGCCGTGGTCTCGAATCCGTCGAAGATCAAGTCTCCGCGGATATCCGCGACATAGTTCAAGCTTCCAAACCCGACCTGGTGGCCAGGGGCATAGCTTTCGATCTACTCCAGATGGCCAAGTGAGTTGGCCTGCAGTGCGAAGCCACCGAATACAAAGATCTGTCCGGGGAGGAAGACTTCCCCTTGGACAGTGTTGTTGTGGATTGTCAAAGGAGCCATCAAACCTTTTGACGACGGCATAGTGGAACTCTCAATGGAAGCACCAATGTCGGTGTCAAAACCGACGGATCTCGGGTAGGTGGTCCCGTACTGTGCGTCTAAGGTCGATGGCAACAGGAAACAGGGGACACAATGTTTACCCAGGTTCAGGCCCTCTCTATGGAGGTAATACCCTACTTCCTGCTTGATTGATCTTGATGAATATGAGTATTACAAGAGTTGATCTACCACGAGATCATAATGGCTAAACCCTAAAATTCTAGCATGTCTGACTATGATTATGAGAATATAGGTCTACGGACCTAGCTCTCCGGTTTATATAGACACCGGAGGGATCTAGGGTTACATAAGGTCGATTACAGAGAAAGGAATCTTCATATTCGGATGCCAACACTACAAAAAAATACACTTCCGTGATGATACGTGTTTGTCACAGTAGGTCGCGTTTTTTGTAATGCATGTACATCCATGAAGATTTAATGACACAATCAAGATAGTCATACCTGTGCTATCGTAGAAGTGTTCCATGACATTACCCAAATTATCATCACGGAAGTGTCCACTTCCATGACGGTAAATCATGCGTCATAGAAGTGCTTTCGTCAAGGGTGACCGACACGTGGCATCCACCATAACGGAACGCCGTTATGCTATTGGGTCCGGTTTTGGATCCGATAACCTGCTAACAGCCCCGACCAATGGGGATTTTCCACGTGTAAAATCATCATTGGCTGGAGGAAACATGTGTCGGCTCACCGTTGGGATAGATGTCATCCACTCATTGGACCGAATGCGCCTATGATACATCGACACGTGGCATGGCCGAACAGAGGCCCATTCCTGTGAAAAGGCTGGCCTGTTTGACTTGGTCAAAAGGTGGCGGGCTGGCCCACAGAAAGCCTGTTAACGGTATGTTCGCATATACCCCATTTATAGCCCGCTAACCCAGGGCCCATTACGACCTATCCGAATTAGGCCTAGTAGCATCATCTGGGCCGTCCAATATGATTCCAGCCCATTTTAAGTTCCGGCCCATGTATGGCCCATGACGTCTTTCAGCCCATATGAAGCCCTATGTAACTCTTGGCACATTAACGGCCCGTGGTGAAAATGGCCCCTAATGAACAGTGTATCCCTTTATACCCATTAATGGCCCATTAATCCATTGTGCCGTTTGTAGCCCATGTTATCTTTCGGCCTTCTCAGGCCCCATTTATTCTTGGGCTCATTTCCAGCATTCGGTTACTTACGTCTCATTACTGCCATTTTCTGCTTGTGGGCCAAATTCAGCCCGTGGTTACAGTCGACCCGTTTGTGGCCCATTAATACATTGGGTTGTTTTCATAGTGTCATCAAATACAACGCCTTAATGACGGACCGTTATGGTCGGCCCATGAATGGACGACTCCAACTCTAGCCCGTTTACGGCCATAATGCGGTCTATTTTTGGCCCATGTTTGGCCAATCGATCATACAGCCCGTATAAGGCCCATTGATGATACGACCCGTAGAAGGCCCATTGTTTCTATGGCCCATAGAAGGCCCATTGTTTCTACGGCCCGTAGAAGGCCCATTGTTTCTACGGCCCGTAGGAGGCCCAATGTCACTACAGTAAATATGTAGCCCATGGCCTGTTAAAGGCAGGAAACTACTATAGGTTTAGACCTGCTAATGGCCCAAGATGATTATAGGCCCATGTTTTGGCCCATATGAGTAATGGGCCGGCCTGAAGACCGACAACACTGAGATCCACTGAACCTTCCGGCCTAAATTACATCATACCGACCAAAGAATAAACCTAGACTATACAATAAAGAAATTACGGCATATCATATCCACTGGGAATCAAAGTTCGCTACCGATGATAATAAGGCGCAACATGACCACAGATTACACACACTGGGCATCAAAGGTCGCCACCAGTGCATATAAACGCGCCGACAAAAGAATATACAAAACTGAGAGCACTTCAGAAGGCACTAGACCTGGCAAGGTCGGGCCCCGCAAGCAGCCGAACAAGCTGATGAGACCTCAGTTGTGTCAACGATAGATGCTTCATCCCTAGCTGTATGGCACCATAGTGCGCAAGGCAGTCCCCTGACATCTTCATTACATCTTTGACTTCAAGTCGGAGCTGAG
>NW_024115278.1:0-10443 GCF_003073215.2 Triticum urartu
GCCACCTACGCCGCCGCCGTCTCCCGGGACCCCGGCCGGGTGCCGCCCGCCTTCCTGCCCGACGTCGAGGGCGCCGACACCCCCGTCCACGAGGTCAAGCGCAAGGTGCGTGCCCTCGGCTGCCTGTCGGGGAGTTTTGGATCTGTGGAGCGGAATGGTGCTCGGTTCTTGCAGAATTTCCCCCCTTCTCATGAAATTGGGCAAGTTTGCTTCAATTGCCGCGCCTCCCAGTTAGGCAAATGCGGTTTAATGCCAATTTGCCTCCTGGGATTGGATCATTTACGACCATCTATGCGTGTAACTGTTCCATTCTGCCGATTTCAGCTCAAAGTTGCGACTGTTAAAGGAGGGACTTGATAGATAGATAACAGATAGATAATTTAGATCCGAATCTGAGTGTTGGTGCCTGGAACCTTCCACCGTGTGTGTGGATCCAGTCTAAGTTTGAAGGTCTGTCTAGACAATATTTTAAATTTCCACCGGGTTTGGAATCATGAGCAAAAAAATTGTAGCAAGTTTCAAAGTGTTATCCATGGCCATTAAACAAAACAAGCACAAGCTATTCGCAAAGTAAAGTGACTCTAAATTGAGCGGCCGGCCTTGCTAATTTTTTTATTAATGGTGGCCCTGGTGGGTATTGCGGTTAGATACCATGCAAAGCTTCCGATTTTATGCCTTGTTATCTTGCATTTTCCAAAGTGAATGCGACAGTTGAATACTTGAATGCAGATAAATAAATAGCACTCTGCATGAATATGGCTATTTGGCCTCTTCCAATGGTATACCCAAGTTTCCGTTTTCCCTTTATTAGTTTGTTTTGTGCCCATGGGTGTGTTATAACGGTAGACATCAGGTGTAAGTAGCATGTTCTGTTGCTGGGCCTGCAAACATTACGCATAACAAAAGAAGAATATTGAGGTAGTCAACACAAGATTTTTGGACCGCTGCTTTTGAAGAAATTGAGCTCTAAGGTGACTTAAGCAAATTGCTTTGTGGTGTTAAACGAAGAGTTCCCTGTTGGCAAGTAGCCTACCGAATTGGCAGTACAACGTGATTTTGCCTTGTACCAAAAATGGGGAAAATGAAAGGGAGATTAGCTTAGTATGGGAGTAAGGTTGAGGTGGGAGTAAATAAGCGGGGAAATCCCATCGTCTGATTTACTCTAGAGTACAATTCCATGACGATAGCTGACAAAAATTAACTTCTTATTAGTTTGTTGCCTCAAAATACTCAATCTGTACTGCTTTTGCAGGGTGGTGATTTGAGATATTGCCAGAAATGTGGCCACTATAAGCCCCCACGCGCACACCATTGCCGTGTGTGCAAGAGATGTGTTCTGAAAATGGTGCTGGCTAGTACTAATTCTATGATGATCCTTCTATTTTATCTCCCCTTCCACGTTTTCACTAACTTTTTATGTGCAGGACCATCACTGTATTTGGATTAATAACTGTGTTGGGCACGAGAACTACAAGATATTCTTGGTCTTTGTATTGTATGCTGTAATTGCAAGCTTCTATTCAATGGTAGTTCAGTTTCTTCGATTACTTTGGCAAATATGATTTCTTGGGGTGGTATAGCATTGAAAAGTATATTTTTCCCATCTCAGATTCTAATTGTAGGGAGCGTCATTTACAGTGCTCCGAAAGATGAACAGTTAAGCAGTGATTCTTCTAGAACATTGATTGTAAGTACTCTTGCGTTGTTTTTTAGTTACCTAGCATGTTGCATGTTCATCTGAACTACTCACAAAAATTTTAAACTTGCCAAATGGACAGATTATTTGTGGGATCATTCTTTGTCCATTAACTCTGGCGCTGTCAGTGCTCTTGGGCTGGCATATCCACCTCATATTACAGAATAAAACTACAATTGAGGTTTGTGACAACAAATTTCTCTTTTGATGTTGGGCAGCATTCATGTTTATAGAAAATATTAAAAACACTTGTTATTGATGGTTGCAGTACCATGAAGGAGTTAGAGCAATGTGGTTGGCAGAAAAGGGTGGAGACCTTTATCAGCATCCATATGACCTTGGTGTCTATGAGAATCTTATTTCGGTAAGAAGATGAACTATTTTCTATTCGCAGCGAAAAAGACTAACAATTTTCTGAGCTGTTTAAATGTTTCACATATTAAGATATGAATGCGGAATGGGAGTAGTTGATTTTCAGAGACAATGTTAATGGCAACAGCTTTATTGCCCATTTAAAGATATCCACAATTTTGATACTGACTCCAAAGCAGATTTTGCCATATACACCCCTCCACAAGTTTGCACATTTGTATATTTCAAACAAATTTCAAAAAATTCCTTCCTAGTCTTATTAATGTTTGCTAAATTGTCACATGTAGTTATGCCATGCTGTTGGCATGTGCGTTTCACATGTATCTTTATTTTGGTCTTGCACGTTAGGGTGTTGCCTTGTGACCATGAGGTCACAGGTTTTAGTCCTGGAAACAGCCTTTTGCGGAAATATAGGGAAATACTGCATACAGAAAACCCAAAGTGGTCGGACCCTTCTCCGGACCCTACGCAAGAGGGAGCTACGTGCACCGGGCTGCCCTTTTTGCACATTAGGGTGTTATATAAAAGTTTTAACTCAAACTGTGGAAACAGGTAACCAGTGTAGTAGTTCACCTCCCTTCATTGCTTTCAACCAGACTGGTGAAGTTAGTTCATTAAATTGAACAATGGCCCTGCTGCATGTATTCATAGTTAAGCAGATGTAGACGGTCTGCTGTCAGGCCTGTGTGGCGCCAGTTTAACACATGATGCGGGCTTGCGTGGTGCCGCTTCCCGAACTATAATCATGTTTGCTTGCTTGCTTTCTTAACCCTGGAAAGCATCGTGTGTTATATGTTCTGATGTTTCCGATTGTTTATCCACAGGTGCTTGGGCGTAGCATATTCTGCTGGCTCTGCCCAGTATCAGTCAATACAGGCAATGGCCTACGGTTCCGTGCATCGTATGATATTTTACCATCTACACCACCATGTGATTTACAAAAGATAGCATTACATTCACATTGAGGTACATAGGTTGCTAATATGAGAAAGGGGATTGATATTCCTATTCAAGTGCCCAAAGTGTACCATTTCTGAGCCATTCTGGATACTTCTTAAAACCCTCAAATTTAAGATATGAGAAAGGATACCTGCGGATCCAGAAGTATTTCTTCCTCTCCAGGGTTTTGTTTTGAGATGGTCGTATTTCCGGTGAGGAAGATGACTGCTGCCTCAGCTCATAATCGGCTGTGTTTGTACACAAAAAGTCTAACCCTTATGTTGTAAAGTAAATGTACATGCTGTGTTCGGAAGCGAAAGCACATCAAAGCAAATTTTGCTGAGATGCACATCTGTTCAGAAGTAAATGTCACATGTGCTGTATACATCTGCAATTACATTATCAGACATGGAAATGTCATTGCTGCGCAGTAAAAACCAAGAGAAGATTGCTGTGATTATTTAATGTTTTCAGTAAGGCTGGTGCTGGGCAACATACGCCATCTCCCCCGAAGCACAGTAGCCAACAAGGCAACAGGCAATCTATGCTTTGTGCAGATTATTTTCTACTATTACATCCCATAATGTAAAATGTTTTTTGATGAGACGGAGGGAGTAGGTTACAACAGTCAGCACTCAGCAGCAAATGCAACGACTAATACATCAGTTGGGAGTAATCTATTTGCCCTTTCCTTTTCCCTTGCCCTTCTTGGCGTCAAGTTTGGCTTGCACACGAGCCGCTGCCGCGGCCTTTGCCTCCTCCCTCTTCTTCTTCTCTTCCTCTTTGGTGGCGGCAGCCAGCTCCCGCTGTTTCTTAAGCTCCCTATCGAAATTTATGTATCAAAAATCATGTACTTTCTAACAATCACAAGGGTATTACAAAATGGATAATAGACATGGCACGTAACTCTCGAGTGTTCTCAAGAAATCGCGTAAACAAGAATATTAGCTAGGCTATATGATATATTATGTAATTCCAATATGATGTCCCATGCTGTTTAACATGATTATTGGGTACTAACTTCTGTATTAGAAAAAAATGCCAAAACTGGCTTAACTGTACTACTGACCAAAAACACAGCAAAAGCTCCACTACCCCATAGAAACAGAAAAAAAGGACAAAACTCTTAAAAATGGAGGATTAAACAAAGCTATGGTTGTCTAGAGATGTTATGGGGTGGACGAGCATTCAGAGGCAGAGTTCTCAACTCCTTAGCTCCCTGCCAAGTGCCAACCTCCACAAATCAGCTTCAGTGAGGATTTTGTCGACCATCGTCTGATTATTGGGTACTTGATGCGTTAAATATAAAAGAGGAAACACTTGGAGATGTCTTACTCTAGCCTGGCTTTCTCATCAGATACACTGCCCAGACTTGAACCTTTCCTTGGCTTGCAAGCCAGTAATTCCACCTCAAAAATGAGTGTTGCACTGCAGAAACAAAGCAAACCTTGTTACAGAAACTTCTGGCCTGGGGATGCTTACAACTTCAGTCAATCAAGAGGTGAAATGGCAAACAAACTTCGCTGGTATCTCTGGCGGCGAGCCTGGACTTCCATACGCATATTCCGGCCTGCATGTTATTTTTGCAATCTCGCCAACCTTCAACATGCCGATACACCATGCCATATTAGAAAGAAACTTTCGAGGCTATCGAAGTGAGCAAGCAATTATAAACGTTCACATACTTTCATAGTTCTTAAGGCTATATCCCATGCTTTAATGACAGCTCCCTGGCCAACTTCAAATGAAAAAATAGAATTGTCTTCATGTGTGGTGTCAAAAACTTCGCCATTTTCAGCAAGTGTCCCTTCATAATGAACTGCAGATAGGTATAAAGGCAAATGTTTAACCCAACATGGCAGATTAAGCAGTGAAACATTTACTGTATTGCATAGAAAAGTGCATTGCCGTAAGATTCGGGGGCAAAGTAGCTGAATGGAAAAACATTGGAAGCACTTGAGGTAAAAAACTTGTACCATAACTTAAACCCTGAGCAACCGCCCAGCCAAATAGAAAATAAATTATTGAGGCTATGTTTTACTCAGAGGGCTATGGATTGACTGCAGTACCATCAACCAATGGAAGGCTATCAGATGGGCTTATAGCATCATCCTTTGCTTTTCTGACCACCGTCTTAAGAACGCCTCCATCCCCTGTTAGATCTATGGTTTCTGCCATGACCTTGCTGTTGAACGGAGATTCTGAAAGCAAGAAAGAACAGGGCATTATTAGAGTGCTCTAGCAAAACCAAATTTGGTCAAACTAATGGGCACAAGCACTTGAAAATGCATAACATAGTCAGCCCCTTCACTTGTCTAAATTCTTTCAATTAAATTTGAAGCTAGTTTTAAAATCAAGGTTTCAGACATAGGGTTGGCAGCGCGACAAAAGACCCAAGAGACAATCGTCAGTGAATTGAAGGTGTACCGAACAACACTCAAGTAGACTCTATAACCGTTTTTCCTCATCAAAACAAAAATGTAAAATACAGTGCCAGTCTCACAAATAACCCAATTCCAACAACTGAGTTACACAAAACAATTCCAACAAGTAGTAGCGCGGCCCTACTTAGCATGTCCTTAAGAGATCTTCTCCCAGCACGCATTTATGTAACCTAAAAGTTTTTGTGTTGCCCCCCTCCCAGATCAACAGCCTACAGGCTTAAAGCCGAACCTAGAGGCAACTGCAATCTTCCTCAAGCACTACCGCATGGCACAACCTGAACTGAGACTGTGTTCAACTATTCGAGACCTAAAGGCCTCCACGGCAACAAAATCTACTACAGGTCCATGACAAAATCAGGCAAAGGAGGTAGAATTTACCTCGGGTCGGCGACGATTTGGAGGGAGGGCCGTGGCGGCGGGGCCGTCGGTGAGGACCTGCTGAGCGGATGGGTGTGGTGTTGGGATTAGAAGGGGTGTGCGGAGAGGAGGAAGATGGATGCGGGCGTGCGGCACGTACCTTCACGGAGAGAGGAGGGAGGGATTCGGAGTGGGGGGAGAAACGATGACAGACAGATCTGGATGGGACGAGGGGAGGGGGAATCAGAGGATGGTTTCGCGTGAGGATGCCCTCCGTCGATTCGATTCGGTCGCCACTACTACGGACTGTATATTCTCGTTTCCAAAGAAAAAGGAAAAAGCTTTATCCCTAAAAAAAACTTTTTTGTGGGCACTGAAAAACCTTTATTTCTATTATAAAAAAATGATGCATTTTTTCTTTTTTCTGATTGTTATATAAACTCAATAGCTTTTGTGCAAACTGTTGAAAATTAAACACTCTCTTCGAAAAATATCAAAAAATTAGATAGGTCAATTCCAAAACTCTAGGTTGATCTAGCAAAAAAAAAAACCTCTAGGTTTTGGGTTTCAGTGTTAACTAGCAAATGAGCCCGTGCGTTGCAACGGATGAAAAAAAACACACTTCCCAATCTAATAACCATGAGTCCAAACTTTAGTAGGTCCATATCTTTTATGTCAACACATGGCATTCCATCTGTGTTTCTATTTATCTTTCTTCTCACTCTCGTCGACGCTGGCCTCAATGTTAACATCAATACAACATGTTTGAATGTTGTCAATCTTAAGACGTCTCCCCCTCGGCATACAATGCAAATGAGCTCGTGCATTGCAACGGATGAAAAAACACTCACTAATCTAATAACCATGAATTCGTAGGTCCATGTCCTTTATTTCAACACATGGCATCCCATTTGTGTTTCTATTTATCTTTCTTCCCACTTTTGTCGATGCTGGCTCTCAGTGTTCATACCATCACAACACGTTTGAATGTTGTCAATTTTAAGACGTCTCCCTTTCGGCATAGGATGATAACAGTTAAATATAATATCGTATTCAGATTCTACATATTTTTGTAATCAAATTTCATATATAACATGTTAAATTTGGAGTTAGGATTAAAAAGCTATGAACATTTTAAAAATCAATTAATATGTACTACAGATTTATTACCAAAAACTTGATGGCGTTTCCTGCAAAATAGCATGACGCACCAAGAATACCTATTTCTTTTATTAGTAGGTATAGATTAGGCCGGAGCAATTCAATATACTAGATAATGCCCCGCGCGTTGCTGCGGAATAGAATGTAATATATACTAAAATGATTTGATAGTATGAAACATGATTTTTGGAATTTTATACGAAAACTAAAATCGAATATACAAATGATTTATTATATAATTGCTGTTTATATTTAAGAATAGTAGCATTTTTTCATGCATGCTACATATGCTTTAGAATTGTCAAAAATGATGAGGAAATTATATTATCCATTCAGCAAGTTAATCTATGATTTTTATGGGAACATGTCGTTAGCACTTCAGGTTTAATTATTGCCTTTGGCTGTCTTGAACGATACTAAAATAAAGAAGACACTTTGGTAAAAAAAAATATTGAAATCCGAACGGACTCTTCATATTTTTCATAAGATCAAACGAAGTCATGATGGTGAGGTGGCATGGGCTCGAACAATTTGAACAAAACTTTTGAACATGAATTAAACCTTGGTAACGATTAATTTGTTTGTATAAGATGTCGTACTATTTCAAGTCAAAAAAATTGTGGGACTTCAGCCCTCCAAGTTACTTAATCATCTATGCTTCAGACACCATTTTGCAAAATTTACCCACAGTCCAGAAAACAAACCAATAAACATGCATCCTTGGGGGTTACAAATAATACGATCTGCCGTCCTATGAACAAAACTACAGAAGGCATGGCAAAAAATAATAAGAAAATCATGTTGTAGGATTATATCACGCTAAGTAGGAGGATTAGGAAAGGAGCAACCAGGAATAGCCTGCTACGTGCTACAGATGCCATGAGGGGGACGGCCTGCAGGAAATGGAGACTACAACTTTCGCTGACCACTATAATCTGTATGAATAGAAACGGAGGTGCATGAAGATAATTAACGACAGAGCGAATTAATTTAGGATATGTAATCAAAGATTAACATCAGGGGTTAGTTGCATAAGAAAGTGCATTCTTGATGAAAAAATCAACCAGCCATTGAGAATAGAACTCAAATGATACACAACTTTTAATCTATATGCGTACCTTTAAATAACTTGGTAATGCTAGCATATTTTTAGCGAATAGCATGTCGATCACACGATCACAAAACATTGGCATAACCTTGAGGATATTTGATCAGAGAACGTTGACTGCAATTTGAGGAGTTTGTCGATCACAAACCTGGACCTGTGCGATTCTGTCCTAGACAAAACTATGCAAAGCACCGGTAATATTGTTTCTTTGAGAAAGAGACAGAACATTCAATCGTACAAATCCATGACTCTTTCCTCAAATCCTTTTACACGAAGATATGGACCCATGGACTGTTCCTGAAAGTATAGGTCAAAACTTATCTGAACAAATGCAACAGCACAAAAGATTCAATCCTAATATGTGATGGTCAATAATGGTGACCTTCAGATTAGACAATGTAAAAGGAATCGAGGAAAGAGTCATGGATTATATATTATATTGTATCCCATTTACCTTGCTGATTGGAAGATTGACGCCAATGATAGAGGAGTCCAGCTTGCACATTACAATGAAATCCAAGAAGCTTCCGGTTGCCCTAGTCATATTGAGGAAACAAAAGAAACATGCGCAAGGAAAACTGCCAAAAGCTCCTCTTGTTCCTCTCGCACAACACTACATGCGGACCGGATCGCCACGCTCTAGGCATGAACAAAGGGATGAGGGTCTGAAAGGCTGCACGACGGACAACGCCAAGGTTCTTTGTGGTGCCGCGGCGGCGTGCAATGGGGTGTCGATGGCAGCCTCGACCGGGTGAAGACCATACGTACGGTTGACCGAGCGAAGCAGATGCGAGGCACCGGTTACCAGATGCAGGCGAGCTGCAGTTCCGTCAGGCGCGGCGCGGTGGCGCGACATCTATCCCCACCTTGCCGTGATGGTGATGGCGAGTGGCGTGCTTACGATGAGGCGATGGCTACTTAAATCTGGCACTTTCTTCCGCATATGTAGGGTAATGGAGGGGGAGGTAATGAGATGTGGTGAATGTTGCCGTTTCATCTGGATATGCTGCTGCCGTTTCATCTAGATATGCTGCTGCCTTTTCTTGGGGGGTCGGTCGCGGCGGCGGCTTCTAGCAGAAAACAAAACGACGGGGAAGACGAACCCTCATCGACCTACTGCGATAAGCCGGATAGATCGATTAGATGCGTTAGGTTTTTTTGAGCGAAATTAAATGCGTTAGTTACATGGGCTTTAGGTTGAAAGACCAAGCCCATCTAGATAGATGGCACACGTGCAAAACCAAAACAGCCTTACAATAACTGGCACGTTGGACATTAGATGCAAAAATTCTTTTTTTCTCTCAAGAAAAAATTAGATGCAGAAATTCTTTTTTTTCTCTTGGATTCTAGGTGCAAAAATCCTAGCTACGTGCAGCCGTGCAGAAATCGAATCTAACACGCCGTGCTCTTTTTTTACACCGTCATTCATGCAGCAGCGGGATAATTAGCGATTAGTGAGACGTGGCTGCACCATCGGTTTGTTACGGCAGAAACGGAACTACTGACCATCAGAACGGGGTTGCTGACATGGCATATGTGTTGTGGTTAGACGGCTGCATGCCAAGAGATATAAATTAGTGGACCCACTTGATGATGTGGATAGCTTGCATGTTAAGATAAATAGGATAGTGGGGATGAATCTCTTAGGTATATAGGATTAATGCATATTTTAATCCCAAGGGAGTTACAAATATATTATTATGCATAGCCTTAATTCCATTTTACTTATAGTTGACACAACCATGATATCTTTATGGCTAGCGCTAGGAACTATCCGGATTTAGGGAGGAAAAAAAAGGAAAAAAGGGTACGTAAATGTGTGATCGGTCTCTACCTTGGTCTGTTCTCGTTGATGATATGCTACCAACCCATTTTAATTCAGTGCCTAGGTACTACTTCTTCCGTTTCTAATTATAAGTTTTTTTTATAAATTTTAATATGAACTACATATGAATGTATATAGATGTATTTTAGAGTGTAGATTGACCCATTTTGCTCGGTATATAGTCATACTGGAATCTTTAGAAACTTATATTTAGAAAAGGCAGGAGTATTTTATTCAGCATGGGTGGTTAAAACATTCAGTACCGGGCATAAAACCTGAGCTTTTGTATTTTCAAGCGGCTAAGCAAATGTTGTTAATTCCCCAGCTGTGCAGTAAGCTTGGAACCACGGGCGCATGAACCTATAAGGAGAGATCGCGTGTGGATAAGAAACTACTGGACCAGAAGATGAGGTAGGCCTAGGCGGTGGTGTGGGACCAAGGGGACGCGTGTGTAGCTCACGCGAGGCGGCCGACGCCCAGCGCAGCCCCTCTTCACAAGTGCGTGGGAGCTGGATTAGATCCACGCGCCCGAGCGCCTCAC
>NW_024115279.1:0-7930 GCF_003073215.2 Triticum urartu
AGATCATTCAACTAATGATGTGATCCTGTTAATCAAATGACAACTCTTTGTCCATGGTTAGGAAACATAACCATCTTTGATTAACAAGCTAGTCTAGTAGAGGCATACTAGTGACACTCTGTTTGTCTATGTATTCACACATGTATTATGTTTCCGGTTAATACAATTCTAGCATGAATAATAAACTTTTATCATGATATAAGGAAATAAATAATAACTTTATTATTGCCTCTAGGGCATATTTCCTTCAATCACTTTCTATTTTACACATGGTTCACTTTGAGATTTCAAAAATTATTAATGGGCCAAGCCCGTTTAATTCTAACACCCAAACCGAAAGAATCCGGGGAGCAACTAGTTAACGAGCGCTCCTTCGGGAGCCTCGCAACGATCAGCGCCACTTGGCGCGCTCTCAGCCATTCGCCACGTGTCGCGCTCTGGATGCTCCTTTCGGATTTTGCTTTTTTATTTTTCCACACGCGTTTTCGGCTTTTTAAACGGTTTTTTCCCGGGTTTTTTCGACGTTTTCGTTTCCCCCCGGTCTTTCTTAGCTTCTCAATCAAAAAAAATTCAAAAAAAAAATTCGTGAAAAAACGCGTTTTCTTTTTTTCCTTTCGCAAAAGTCACGGTTGTGTTTTATCGAGAGTCATGGCCGTGCCTTTCGGAAACGAAAAAAAACGCGTTTTCTGTTTTTTTTTCTTTTGCGAGAGTCACGTTTTTTCTTCCGCGAGAGGCACGGTTGTACTTTTGCGAGAGTCACAGCTGTGCCTCTCGGAAAGGGAAAAAAACACGTTTTCTGTTTTTTTCTTTCGTGAGAGTCACGGTTTTGTTTCCGCGAGAGGCATGGTTGTGCTTACGCGAAAGTCACGGCCGTGCCTCTCGGAAAGGGAAAAAATACGTGTTTTCTATTTTTTTTCTTTCACGAGAGTCATGGTTTTGCTTCCGTGAGAGGCACGGTTGTGCTTTTGCGATAGTCACGGTCGTGCCTCTTGAAAACGAAAAAAAAACGTGTTTTCTATTTTTTTCCTTTCACGAGAGTCACGGTTTTGCTTCCACGAGAAGCACGGTTGTGATTTCATGAGAGGCACGGGCGCCCGTGCCTCTTTCGGAAAGAGAAAAAACCGTGCTTCCGGTTCGGTTTTTTTCGTGAAAAAAAAGTTCGTCAAAACCTATCAACATGGGATCTAATTTTGAAGATCTCGACGCGAGGAATCCAATGGTGAAAACGGTTCGATATTTGGACGCACGGTTTAAGAGATAAAACGTTTTGAATAAACGGATCTACGAAAAAAGGGAAAACACCCAGGTTGCGACAAGTGGCGCGCTGCATGTGCGTCACTTGTCGCGACCTAGGAAAGTGAAGTGTTCTTTGCAACGAGTACTCCTTAATTAGTGATTTCGAAGAATCCGTTCGCCTCTCGCGTTTCCTAAATGGGTCGGGCCAGTGCAAAGGAGTGTTGGCTTGCGAGCCCACGTCCTGTTGGTTTTTCTTATCTTTTGTCATATGAAACATCCATTGCAATTTCACAAAAATACTGATAGCATTCACAAAAATATTTGTGACACTTCAAAATGTTCACAGGTCTCAAAAATATGTTTGTGGCATTTAAAAAAATGGTCATCCAATGTAAAAAATGGTGGCATAACTTAAAAAAATTGTTTGTGAGATTTACAAAAACAATCATGCATTTGAAAAATATGTTCATGACATTTGTCAAAACAATTATACAATGTAAAAACATGTCCAAATATATATTTTAAATTTCAAACTATAAAAAAAATTGACATTTTTAAAAACTATTACCCACTCTACCATATTAATTATTGCCGATTTAGTAGAAAGTTGCACAAAATCAATGATAATTAATATAGATCGAAGGTGCCAGTACAATCTAAATGTTCATGTAATTTTTAGAAAATGTTTTGTACCACTACCAAAATGTTCAATGTGTATTCAAAAATATCTAAATATTAGTTAAATGATTTGTTATAACCTGAGTTTTAAAAAACTATGCATCATGTATATAACTTTTTTATTATTTATTAAAATATTACACATGTATACAAAAAATGTACAATTGTTTCGACATGTATTCAAGGAAAAAAGGAGACAAAACAACAAAAAACATATTCCCAAAACTGGTCCGCGGAACCTTCCCAAAACTGATCTAGTGAGTTACTGTGTTCGATTAGGTACACTAGAGTAGTTGGAGTTCGCGGGAACCACCGGTGATGGATGTTGGCATTTTCTATTACATGCTCCGTGCGACTAAAATCACACACGGGAAGCCAGCCACGCAGCCCTGTACCTTACTGGTCGGTTTTTAACGGGTTATAGAAACATTCTAGAAGGTTCTGGTCCGTTTTCTTTTTTGATTTTTTGTCTTTTTTAAATCATTTTCTTGTATTTTAAAATATTAAAAAATGTTTATGAAAAATTCAAAATTAAAAATCCTTTAATTTTTAAGATGTTTGCAAATTCAAGAAATTTTTCATGTTTTTACATAATGTTTAAAAAATAAAAAATCTTCACGTTCAAAATGTTTTTGTAATTAAAAAATTTCCCCAAAAATGTTCATATGGTTTCGAAAATCATTCACATACATCTTCAAAAATGTTTTAAAATTTAAGAAAAGAATGTTTTTAAATCGAAGGAAAAATGACGGAAGATTAGTAAAAGCGATAGAAACTATAAAAAAAACATAGGCTCGCTCGCTACATTGCGCTTGCATGGGCCTGCCCACCAGGACGCTACTTGTGCAGCACCCCTCCCATATCATGCAACGACCATCAAATAGGAGGTTCCATGTATGTTGTCACGTGGAAATATGGGGAACAGAGAGATCCTTTCGTTATATTAAAAGAAAAGAAAACCAGGGATCCGGGGGTATCTACCGCGGCTGGACGGCATCACCAACATGCTCAACTGTTCAGGCGCCATCGATCAGCCTCCACAATTCCAAACTATTGGCGATTTGATCGAAGGATCTTCACATGGTGATCGATGAGTAAGGTTTGTCGAGGGTGATGTTGCCAATGAGGAGTGGTTAGATGTCGAGGTTTAAACTAGGGTTGGTTTGTGTTAGGGATGGGTATTTGTTGCACAACCCGCCAAATGTTGTTGGTGTCATGTATCGATGGATGACTTTAGTTCCGTATATTTTCTGTAATAGAAAGGTAGACGACTCGCTTCGGCATTTGCATGATAATATACATGAAAAGGGCATTTGCAGCTAAGTTATCTTTCGATGAAATTATGAAATATTTTCGACCTCTCAGCAATCGTAGAAAAATTTAGACTAATACACCCCCACCCCCACCCCGAGCTTTGCCATTTGGACAAAATCAGGTTGTTATACCATAGCAACATGTGCAATTTCCCGTTTAAGAGAACAGAGGAGGCGATGTTTTGAAAGAAGAAAAAGAAGAAGAAGAAAACGACCGATAGAAGCGGGTGACAACACGTGGTAAATGAATCGACACGGACAAAACTGCAAGCGTCTGTTGCAGTTAGGTCGCCCCCTTTTGGAACGCACCGATTACTAGCTTGGATTTATGTCGAACAAAACAGGGGGAGTGCTTCGTGGCCAAGGAAGAAAAAGTTGCAAGAAAGAGTACAAACTTTCAAGGAGTAGGAGTAATAGTAGTAGTATTTGCATGGACGGATGGCGCGTCAACACACGGGACTCCTTCCCCAGCTGGCTTTGGGAACGTCCAAAGTCGCCCCCTCCCCTTCTCCGTTCAAAGCAAACCTCCTTCTTCTTCTTCTTCCGTCCGTCCCCTTTCCACTGGTTTCACGCGTCCAGACCCGATCGAGCATCCAAATTTCTCCAGGGAGCATCCAACTCGGAGCAGAAGAGATCGCATCGCCCGACTAGCTAGCTCCGGGCCGAGCAAGCAAGCAAGCAAGCGATGGCGCCGGTGGTGTCGGCGCTGGCCAAGTACAAGCTGGTGTTCCTCGGCGACCAGGCGGTGGGCAAGACCGCCATCATCACCCGCTTCATGTACGACAAGTTCGACGCCACCTACCAGGTCTCCTCCTCTTTCTCTTCGATTTGCAAAGCTCCCCATCGATCGATCGATCGCCCCAACCTCGTACGATTGGCAAATTCTGACCGCCTGCTGTGGCTCTGTGTGCAGGCCACCATCGGGATCGATTTCCTCTCCAAGACCATGTACCTCGAGGACCGCACGGTTCGCCTACAGCTATGGTATGCGATGGTTCCTCGTTGAGCTGGCTTGTTTTGGTTGTAGTAATAATAAAATTCAGTTGTGCTGCATATGTCCAGCTGGTTATTTGTAAACTCTGACACATCGATGCTTGCTTAATTGCCATATTCGAGATTGGGAAACTTTTTTTCATCACCGTTTCCATGAGAAAAAGAAAAAAGAACATGGATGTATTATTTTTGCAAGAAGAATATCTTTGCATTTCCGAAATCCAGATAATTTTGCCATATCTTTAGAGAAACCTGAAGTTTAGGTCCTGAAATTATGCTTGGCACATTGCGAAACAACACGCAGATACCAGTAATTTTTTCCCCTGGTCAACTGTTTGTAACTGTGAAAATGTGCAGGGACACGGCTGGGCAGGAGAGGTTCCGGAGCCTGATTCCGAGCTACATCAGAGACTCTTCGGTCGCGGTGATCGTCTACGACGTAACAGGCAAGTTACCTGTCTATGTCTTCACAAAATATACTCGCCAGCACAATAAGTAGCTAGAAAGTAGTATCCCGATCTTAAATTTGTTTTGGAACTACTGTATTTCGTAGAGATGCATGAAATCTAAGCAGACATATAGATGAATCAGTCTGAACTATTTCAGCTGAGGGTAATTAGTTGCAGTGACATCCTCAACCACAGAACTGTATCTGACGATATGAAGAAAGCACACCAGCATGTATATATCATCCTCGTACACTGACGGCCTCATACCACCAATTCTCTTCTTTTTTGCAGACACGCAATCGTTTCTGCATACATCTAAGTGGATCGACGAGGTGAACACGGCGAGAGGCAAAGACGTGCTGATTGTGCTCGTCGGAAATAAAACAGACCTCGTTGATCAGAGGTACGCATTATATACATATCACTGAATCTCTGTGGAGAAAGCCACACTGCACCAATCTTGGCGGTGGTTCATTTCCTTCTGTTTGTTTTGTTCGCCTGAACGTTGCCACGTGCAGGCAAGTGGCCACGGACGAAGGGGAAGCCAAGGCCAAGGAGCACGGCGCATTGTTCATGGAGACCAGCGCCAAGGCCGGCTTCAACATCAAGGTTCTCCCAACTTGTTCTTTTATCTATTACTCCCTCTGTAAAGAAATATAAGATCGTTTAGATCACTAGGGAGTAGAATCTATTTCTCCAGCCATTTTGCATCTCCAACTCCAGCCAAACATCTGACCGCGAAAACTCGAACCCTGACTGCAGGCGTTGTTCCGGACGATCGCCACGAACCTTCCTGGTATGGACGCGCTCTCGTCGGCCAAGCAGGAGGACATGGTGGACATCAACCTGAGGCCGGCCTCCGGGCCAGCAGGCTCAGGCGCCGCCGCGCAGCAGGAGCAGAAAGCAGGAGGATGTTCTTGCTGAGCTTTGTGTTCTTTTATTAGAGGAGAGTTTGCGGGCAGACAGAGCAAGAATGTAATTTTGGCCAAAACAGATTGCGGACAGAGAAATGAAAAAAATTGTTTAGGCGTGAGAACGAAAAAAAAAGTTCGCCGTTGCCGGGGATCGAACCCGGGTCACCCGCGTGACAGGCGGGAATACTTACCACTATACTACAACGACTTGGTGATGATTTACCGAATGTTGCCCACTAATCGGCAATGACGGTCAGTTACTCGTGTGCCTTCGCTGCTGCCATGTTTCTGCCTTGCAAAATTCACCTCCATTGTGTGAGCTAGATGAATGGGATGATGTACTCTTCTTTTCACAGAACTACAACAGGGAAAACGCCAGCCTGATCCTAAATTTATTCAGCTTTAGTCTAAGATTAACAGCCTGATTAACTGCAAAAGCAAAAAAATCCAGTGACGTACTTTTATGTGCAAGTATGGCAGCATGATTCACGAGCGTAGATTCATGTCGTCCGTTCTGGACGGTGAGGCATTTGATGAGTGACTTTTGACTTTTGATTTACCAAGGCGACCGTAATCAAGCACGGTGACATAACCAGAAGTGGGTGCATTTGATGAGTGACTTTTGACTTATAATGCACTTGCGAATGGTGTGCACAAAAAGTATGACTACATATGAGCACTGAACAATGTCGCTCATGCCTACTTCAGCCTGTTGTGAGATCTTCCTGTTTACAACGACATGAGAACACTTCTTGGTAGTCACTTCATGATCGGCCCCTCCCTTCACCAAGACTATCAACCCTACCCAGTGAGGCTCTCTCTCAATAAATAGTTTAGATTGAACAAACAATAATACTTCCTCCGTCCCAAAATGTAAGACGCTTTTTAACACTACACTAGTGTCAACAAACGTCTTACATTAAGGGACGGAGGGAGTACTTTTCTTTCAATCATAGAACACTAACCAGATACTCCCTCCGTCCCAAAATAAGTGACTCAACTTTATACGAACTTTGCACTAAAGCTAGTACAAAGCTGAGTCGCTTATTTTGGGGCGGAGGGAGTACTTCTTATTGAAAACCCCATCGTTCATTCCAATCATAGAACACTAACCATACACAGTACTTTTCAAAGAAAACCCTAACTCGTAAACCATGAAATGATTTCCGTAATAGTAACAGCGAGCGAAGTGAGAGCAGTTAATCATGAAAACAGGGCAAATTGCTTCATTCCCCCAATAACCTCCGCAATCAGACTCGTGTCTGCACAAATAAGAGCCACTTTGCCCTTTTTTGCTGTCATCGTGATAAATACCATCCAGTCCAGGAAACATGATTAGTTTTTCCTGACTTTCTTATTGACTTTTGGGGGGAATGAAGCAGGTAAATACCACCACAAGCATCGTATCCCTTGCATTAGTCACGCCTTATACCAAGAATCTTAGCACTGTACTCCCAGGCAACAATCGCTGCCGCATTGGCAGGGAATGCTCTTGCCAGTGTTGGCCCAAGACCAGCATAACATCCAGCCAGACCAGCTCTCCTATAGACCTGCAGCATTTCAGGCATAGCAGCCATGATCAAGCAAAGGCAATATATCTATCTAACGAAAACAGAAGATCATGAACCATCGCAGGGCATGTACCATGTTTAAAACCCGAAATGGATTTCGGCTCGACTGAGGGTTATGATCTGTCTGAATAATCGTTTTGGCAACATCCATTGGCAGGGTAGCTGTCCAGAACTGCAGAGTGCAATACTAGTCAAATTGAAGAAAAACGCATCTTACAATAAACTTGAAAGATTACGGTATACGTACAGCCATCCCACTGAGGCCACCACTCATGATTCCTATCCCGATATCTTTTGCCACAACCAAGCCACTGTTGCTAGAAAATTGCCGAGAATCTATATAGTTGTGCATCCAATATCGGCTGTACTCATAAGTGCAGAAGAAGACAGCATTGCCAATTGCCTCTCTGTACAGTGTTGCTAAACCACCACGAAATATACCCCTAACCTGTAACATAATAATAGATCCTTAGACTAGACACAATTTAGAAGAGCTTGCAGAAGGCCATTAAGCTCACCCCTTCACGCTGCAGTGTTTTCACAGCGCAATCTAGAGGGCTGGAGTACCGTGTCGCATACATCACATCCTTCCCTTGAACTTGCATTCTGCACTGGAGATTTCTTGAGATTACATCACTAAATGTCACCTGAATCATGCCTCCTGTGTACTCGCTAACAACTGTAAAAAAGAGAGATTGATGCAGGACTGACCTTGGTCAGCTCAGTCGGAGCAAGGATGCAGCTGATCAGGGCTCCACTGCAGGCAGCAGCCGGGA
>NW_024115280.1:0-9601 GCF_003073215.2 Triticum urartu
TGACGGGCTCGGGAGGCCGGGGGGAGGCTGGGGGAGGAGATCCGGGACGAGGAAGCGGCGACCGGACGCAGGGAAGACGCCCGATGACGAGCGCTCGGGGCCTCCTAGCTTGAGCCGATGCTAGTAGTCGAAGCAGGGGAAGGTGGCGCAGCTCCAGGGCGCCTGGGCGCGACGAGGGGAGCGTGGCCATGGTCGTGGGATGGACGCCACGGTTGCCCTGCCTCCCACTGTAGCGAGAGGTTAGGGATGAGGGGGGTTAAGTGGGCTGGCAAGGTGTAGTGGGCCAAAGCCCAGTGGGACAGGGGTGGGCTGTTTCTCTTTTCTTTCCTTTTTCTTTTTTGTTTTCTTTGCAACATTTTCTTTTTATTTATTTTTCTTTTCTGTTATAATTTATTTCCTAATTATCTTAGTTTTAATAAAATACCAAAGTGGCACCTAAATTGATGTTACAACTTATGTCACAACCACAAAAGGTCACCTAAATTGATGTTACAACTTATGTCACAACCACAAAAGGTTTCATCCCAAAATAATTTAGTTAGTAATTTTCAAAATATAAAAGGCATTTAATTAATGGTTTTAGATACTGATTTAATTAGTTTAGTGCATTTAAAAATTTTATAAAGAGTTGGTTCCTCCACCAATATATCTTACGAATTATTTTTCATAATAAGAACATTTTAGTTTTTAATTTTGAAAACTTTAATTGTTTGACTTTATTTAAATTTGAATTTTGAACGGGATTTGAACCAACGAGGGATTAGCAACAATAACGGAGGTGACGTGGCATCATTAGCAGAGTTTTTCTGTAGCCTAATTATCCGGGCGTCACACCAAGACCCATGTCCTATTGCAGTAAAGTTTGATTGCTCCCAACTACTATTGTTGTTCCTTACTGCAGTACTAGATGATGCTCATCAGCTAATCTATATATAATAGTCAGATCGAGTTAGGTGTGATTTGAATCGGATGGTAGATATCTCCGGTACTTCATTACATCCAGCGATCGAGTCCAAGTGTTACTTCTTATCTTACTTATACTAACGTGAGGGACTTTTACTTTGTAAGTTCTTCGTGAATAATTAATAATATGGTTGCATGCATCATCCAGATGCAGAGGTCGGGGGTACACCTTCCTTTTCTAAAAAAAAAACTAGAGTGAGAGACACTCTTCTTTGCAATGGTGCGTGTGGGTCAATCACATCATGGTCACTGAGTTGGGGTTTGGGAGGCACTAGGGATTAAGGGGATGCATGCAGCCGAGATATGTCTTGACAAATGTTAGCCACTATGCTTTGTCAGAAATATAGAAGTTGCTTCTGACCGTGACCTTGAACAAACGACACGACATAGGTGTGCGGACGAGCTCAACGGTGGTATGCCGGCAGCAGCTTGAGTTTAAGCTGCAGTGTGTGGCTGTACAATGCTAGATTCGTTCAGGACAAGATACAAGTTACATGATGTGAAACACATCATAGCTTGTGTTCATATGGAACTTAGGTTGGTGAATCGTCAATAATTGTGGATCTAATAAGGTCATGTGATCGTTAAGATCGATTGACGTTCCTTTCTTGCTTCTTGATGATTTCTAATGACCGAAACTTCATACTAGGTGTAGAAATGAAGTATGTAGACGGGGGAGGGGGGGGGGGGGGAAGGGGGGTTTAATTCTTCAGAAACTTCAAAACTCTCGGAACCCAACAACGGAGCGAGTGCAAACCACCGAACAAGAATCAAACACAAGCATTGAAAGGGATTACATGTTTGAAGCTAATCATGAGTAGTGCAAATGTAAACATAGGGTAGCAGAGGTAACCAGTGATGCTTGATGGCGACACGATATTTGATAGACCAGTTCGCCCTTCTGCAAAAGAACTACGTCTCGTAGGAGGGGTTGTGATTTAACACAGAAGATAAACTCTCTCCGCCCTATTGTCCTTGACAATTGATTTTTTAACCAATGTCGATTACTCGTGGTAGATGCTCAAGGTGATCTCCAAACCTTTACAGACTTCTTCTTCGAGAACCACAATTAGTCTTGGTCTCTGAAGAGATTGACACCTAACCGTCTAGAGAGTCGACATCTCTCAAGAGTAATAGGTGAAGCGTACTAGACTTAGATTCAATTGATGCTAAACCACTATCTAATTTTTAGGCTCTTGGAGTTTTTTTCTTGGTGGATTTTAAACTCAAATCACTCAGGAGAGAGGGGTGCTCAACTATCTTTCCGGAATCAAACGGAGCAACCACCGGACCAAGCCGGTGTGAGTTGCCTATTTATAGCCGCAGCCTTCCCTGGTGGGAAAAGGCCATTTTGAACACATGGTCCAGCCAATGGTCAACCGACTCGTTCTCAACGGTCGGATTTTGAGAGCAATGGTAACATTGCTTAAGGAACAAGTAATGCTAACTCTTCAGCCAGAGACAAATCTCTCGCGAAGAAGATCACAATCTCTTGCTGACAAGTATTTGTGTGGAACACAAAAAGATTTCTCTGTCAACTCACATAGGATTGGGTTTAGCATTTAAATTTGTTAATTGTCTTAAGAAAAGTTACATCAAAACCAGGATTTCAGTTGGCCCTGCATGCTATAATATGGTTGACGCCCCTAAAATCTTGCGAACTTACGGTGCCAACTCACATACAAAGAGTGACTTTGTATCTCACAACGTTTACATCTGCATTCCCTCTCTTTAATAACCTCCAACGAAACAAGCAAGAGAGGAAAGTACCAAATCTTTGTAACTTATCAAGAAATTATTGGACTGCGTGCATTGATGAAACACAGGCGATAGTGCGGCTCTATAAATTACAAACAACGGAGTTGGTTTGAGAAGAGCAAATGTATGAGTTTCTTTTTGGCAAGCATGGACTGAATTGAACCCGATGAACATAGCCAGCTCAGTGACCATGCTCTAGAATGGCCTTTTGATCTCTCCATGCATGTTGAAGCTAGCTTACTCTAGAATGGCCTTTTGATCTCTCCATGCATGCTCTAGGATTAAGAGGCAACCGGGAGCAAACACACACTTTCATGGAAGGGATAACCTCATTCGCTAGATAGCTAATCAGCCTGATGATATGAGCAAGTTATGTCGGCTAGTCCATTCCATCATTTGGGTGTAGACAACGGCATCATTTCTTTACAAGTACCACTGCTTCACGTTGACCAAGGTCAAACCACGTGTCTCTGGCAACTTCATCCAGGTGATCCTCAACCAGCTCCTTGCGATGCCTGTTCTCTGCAGCGAGTTGACTACTAGTGCAGTTGCATGTGGTGCTGGCAAATCTTCTCCTTCACTGGATCCTCGCAATGAAAATGTCTGATACATGTACGCAACAATTCTGTTGGTCTAGCAGGTTTCCCATGTGTCAGTTCATTGTGAACGTGCCAAGTCCTCCAACAAGTCTTCACTTCGCCAAATTCTTTTGAGTCCCGGCCCCACTAACCAATTACGTTACGACCACTGAACAAACTTGGTTGACGAACATGGTTTATGCGCCGCTAATCTAGCGGCTTGTCGAGCATTTGACAAACTCACACCATCCATTTCAAATGGGATTTGTCCCGTGGACACACGAGCAATCCAACCCGTCGGATTTCCTTTTCCTCTTCCCATTCGAACTTCTGCGGGTTTCCCCGTAATAGGAAGATCTGCGAGAACTCTTACCCATATTTTACAATTTCTTCGGAATTGAGCAGCTTCATGCGCCCCATCTCCGACCGTGTGGACTGGAATTTGAAATTTTAATGGGTTCTTCTTATTAGGACTTGCTTACATCACTAGTAGAAAAAGGGTCATTTGTCCCGGTTCATAAGGCCCATCTGTCCCGATTACGGAACCGGGACTAAAGGGTCGTTACTAATGCCCTTGGCCTTTAGTCCCGGTTCTTATACGAACCGGGACAGATGAGCCTCCACGTGACCACTGTGGCGAGCCCAGGCAGGAGGGCCTTTAGTCCCGGTTGGTGGCACCTACCGGAACTAATAGGCATCCACGCGTCAGCTGTTCAGGGGCTAGGGTTTTTTTTCCTGAAAGCGGGGGTGGATTTGGGGGTTTTGTATGGTTAATTAAGGTGTTTCATATATTGTTTTAGGTAGCTAATTAATTAATAGAGAGAAGTGTCCTCTCTTATCTCCGTGCTTGGTCGACGCTACGTACTATACGTATAGAGAGGCCCTCGACACACTAGCTAGTAAGAAAATGAAGGATACCATTAAGTACAGAAGTTTTTCATGCATACCGAGAGAAGTGATCGACCTCTCCTTCTCCGAAAGATTGGTCGAACAACAAGTTTTTGTATATCTATCCGACGCTACTGGGTACATATATGCAATATAAGATCTCTTACAATATAATGCCCTAATTAAATATGAACTCAAGGTCCACATGGTATTCTCCGGCTTTATTGATGACGTGGTCAAGAAAGAATCCCGCTAATTCCTCTTGAATTGCTTTCATGCGATCTTCTGATAGGAGTTCATTCCGCATCTCCCACGTCTAATTTGAAGAAGGGAGTTAATACGTATATATGAATGAAACTCAACAGAAATGATGGTGTAATAAAATGAAATTGTGAATATTATTGCTTACGCACATCAAATTGTCTTTTAGAGTAGCCCCGCTTATCTTTGCAAGTCGCGTTGTAGATGAACTCGCACACGTAGTATCCACAGAAATCATTCCCTTATTCCTGCCACAAGCACTTTACGAGAAATAGAGGTCAATCAAACTGATAATGAAGCATTTATAAATGGCATTGATGAAAGTAGCTAGAATCAACGGGATCGAGATGCGCGGAACTAGCTAGCTAGTATTACTTACTTTCGGGTATGTCCATCGCAGCTCCCCCGGCAGTCCCGAAGCTTGTGCAGTGAATACTTTCCAAACCCTGCAAGACAAAGAAAACAATTACTTGATATCAGGAAATGAATAAAAAGTTGCCGATATGGTGCGATAATGATTGATTGAACTTACTTCTCGAGCATTTTAGTCATGTCCGCAGAGGTCTATATTTCTTTTTCTTTTGACCGGAAGAAACTAGTTTGTTGATTTTAAACACAGGAATCTTTTACAACGATACATAATCTTTTTACGTCTTCACAGATAGATCAGGGAAGATACCCACAAAATTGGAAATGTGTTTACTCTGCTTGCTTTTTAGGACTTGCTTTCCCATGGGCGCCGGCCTGTGTGTGTGAGTGTGTGTGTATGTTGGTGTGTATAGTACTTACTTTATTAGAATTCACGATCAAATATACGCGGAAATTTATACTACCTCTGTAACGAAATACTTGTAGCTGGGGAAACTAGTACAAGTATTTTGGTACAGATGGAGTACGTAGGGAGATGCATGCCACAGTTGTGCACGCATTGATGAAGCCAGGCCCATGTGTTGTCCTACTGAAATTTGATTGCTTTCCAACTTGGACTACTTGTACTGCTGCTTACTAATTACATGAAGCTCATCACGTATATATGCATAGAGTCAGATGGTGTGGAAGATCATATACAGCAGATAACATACATCAGTCGAGTCTGACTGTCTGAAGATTACTTCTTAGCGTTCATCTACACTAACATCAAAATAGCTCTACTTTACACCCATGTTGGTGGTTTCATCACATTCTGGCTACTGGGTTGGGGCTCGGGAGGCACCCATCTTCGTGGTTACATCACATTCAGGGTATACTGTGAGATCCGACGGATGTGGTCGTTTGCTGTCACGCTGCTTCGTTGGAAATACAGAAGCTGCCCGTACCATGGATGGTCACATTGTTGGTTGGACGACGCCATGACTTAGTGATATGCATGCCAAATTATATCGATAGCCTACGGAGTCCCGATGAAGGCTGTCGATACGCCCGGCATGTAGATTCTGCCAGGATGATACGACGCCATGACTTAGTGATAGCATGTAAGATGAAACTTTTGCAATTATTGATCGCTTGATGTACAAGACTGAAAGACTTTCCGAGCATGTTGGGTGGTTCCCCATAATCAAGTATGTAGAACAGTACAAAACTAACAAGCAAACAGAATGACCATGACCATGGGAGCTATCAGATTATCAAAAGACCAAGTATGATGTGCGTTTGAGCACACAGATATCAGTCAAAATGGCCAGCCATCTTCCAAGCGCCGCATCATGCGCAGATCAATATATTACAAAGATATATATTACACACCAGAAAAGCACCTTAGCTGTGTCATAACAGGTCCAAAACTGTTGGCTACACACCAGAAAAGCACCTTAGCTGTGTCATAATTAAAAGATATATATTACATATTTCCATGCAACATCAGTTAAAAGTGTCTTCTCACAGATCCCCTGGGTAGTAAGTAGCAACCATATAATTTGGCATGCTAGCAAGAGGTCACAAAAAAGTTAGCTGTAACGCATTGTTACAAGATATATGAGAACTTAAAGCCAAATGTAGTTCAACAAAACAAATGCAGTGTATTGTCATCTGTAGACTATCGGTGCTGATTTTTTTTTAATTTTTTTTTACGCTGTCGGTGCTGAATTTTGACAAGCTGGAATAGCTGGAACAGGATGTCCCATTAAACCACAAGGTGCAAATGTCAATGGCAAACATATGTGCAGCAGCAGAAGTGGGGAATTACTATTGAACCACATGAACTAAACCAAGCTACCAGCAAACTAGACCAAATCTACACCCTCCTCGAACTGAACCGCATGCAAACAAGTTCACTGATAGATATCAGACAGGAGGCCAGACAATGTTCTTCAGCCATTCCCCTGGTGCAGCACGCCAAGATTTGTTCCAGCCATGAACGACATCGTAACTTCTCACTTGCCACCAACTCTCTATCATTTCTCGTAAAAACCAAGTTAATATGAAAACAGCTGAATTTCTCGTTTTCCAAATGGTCCAGAACAACAAAGCTAACTCCAACAGCTATCATATACACTCTCTATTATTCAAGGCAAAGAAAACTCATGATCCCTTCGCAAATAAAGTTCACAACCAACCAGGTTCAGAAAAAACAAAAGAAGATGCATGTTGGAGTTGCTGTACCCGAAGTTGTTGCTGAAGGAATGAGAAAAAAACAAGGATTTTTGTCAACCTTAAAGACCTGTAAATGTGCTGAGTTCTAGGTAGTGTGCCATGATATATTCTTGCAGCTAAAAATGGCTAACTCTGGTTCCCATAAAGCATAGCCTGTAATGTAACACCCTAGATTGTAACATCAATCTAGGCAGATTGGGAACCACACTAAAGAGATGTAAATATTCTCACCATTTTCTAGCATAAATCATGGTACAACAAAATAGCTTTAGATACATGTAAACCCTTATTGGTGCACACCTGAGGAGGCATATGGTTTTAACCAGCCATAGTAAACCACACAAAACAGAGGTAAATATTCTAACCATTTTCTAGCATAAATCATGATAGAAAAGCATAGCTTTAGACACATGTAAACCCTTGATTGGTGCAAATCTGAGGAGTCTTGGTTTTAACCAGCCATAGTATTTGGACTAGATGATAGGCCGTGTATACAAAATGTACAACTGTATTATTCAGTTTTGAGATCATTTGTCCCTTCAACCGAAAGAATCTGCCAATAGGCCATTATAAGAAATACAAGACAGACTAGTAAAGCATGGATTACTTTCACAACATTTAATCCCTTCAAACAAAGATATTGCAGAAAGAATGGATATTTCATCAAAACTGCATCCTCAGATTGATCAACATATTATGAACATCGACAGGTCCAAAATAGTCCCCCCCAAAAAAAGAGAGGGGGGGAGGGGGGGGCAGAACTCTGTCGTTCAAAGGAAATTTATGGTGACATGGACATATTAGTACTCATGAATCTAATTATTAGCTTCATCAAGCGATAGCAACAAACATATACTGCAGCAAAGAACAACATCTAGTTAGGCAACCACACTGAAACAAAGCTTGCCAGCTTACTGCACCAACCAAAATCTTTGTGGTGCAGTAAAGATTTTAGAATTTTAATTTCATTAAGAACCTTTACAACACAAAACTGGGATTTCAGCCAGCCCTCCAGGCTATAATGAAGCATTGCCAGGCGATAAGCAATGTAAGCCAGCACAGAAATTTTAATGCATTGCAGAATGGCCTGTTCTCACACTTTCCTAGTTTCAATATCTGTGTTAAATAACAGCATCAGGATGAACAAGTTCATAACAAGGCAACAAGACATGATTTCTTCTCTACCAAATGATACACTAAGATTCAGGATTCAAATCACCAGTTTAACCAACCATTAGCAACGACCATACCAGCATCTAACAGAGTGGAAGACCAACATCCAATTAGGCAAAGTACACCGAAATAGGAATTGCCAGCTTACCACACAATGAAAACTTTGTTGCACCGTACAGAGTTTACCCAACTCATAGCCCATTCTTGGTTCATGTAAATCCGAATCTAGTTGGCACTTCCCCTTTGCAAGCAGCTGCATAGTCTTCGGCAAGGTGTGGTGCAGCTTCCTTGTAAGGGCATATGAACTTGTCCAAGAATTCCATCTCGGTGGCCTTGACAAATGTATAGTAGCACGTGTGACGCTTGAGCAATCCGTTTTCCGTAAGAAACTTCATAACATAGTACCGGGGCCTGAGCCGGCCCTCCAAGCTATAACTGAGCAATGATGGGTGGCGAGCAATGTACGCCGGCTCCAACCCCACCTCAGAGATAAGGAACTCAGACCTGCGCTTCAGCGTGTCCTTTGACGACACGAGCACAAATGGACCCTTGGACACAGCAATGCCAACCTCAGCGTCCGACCACCTAAACGTCTTCCTCAAGTAGTCCGTTCTGGCGGCGATCTTCTCCTCGCTGAGGAATGCAACAGACCGCAGAGCTTGCCTGAACATCCCAGACCCGCGAGGCACACCTAAAGCTTCAGCACTGGCCACCATCGCCCGGATTTGCTCCACATTGGCGGTGAGCATCCTTGGCACAGACACGGCTAGCTTGCCAATATCACAAGCACCTAGCGTGCACTCCTGCAGTAACCCGACGTTCCGCTTGACCACCCTCTCGAGGCTGCACGAGAGGAGATGATGGTTACGTTTGAACGCCCGGAGGAATTCCTCAAAGGAGCCGAAGAGGCGCAGGTAGTAGTCCACCTTGGAGACGACGGATTTGTTGCGGAGGTGGGTGTTGGCAGCGAGCGTGAGGAGCCGGGCGATGTCACAAGGGGACAGCCCGAGGCCCGTGAGCTCGACGACGATGGGGGACAGGGTCGTCTCCACGCCGGCGCAGAGGAACTTGGGATCCCGCGCGACGAGGGCGGCGACGTCGGCGCCGGAGAGGCCGAGGCCGGCGAGGAAGGCGAGGACGGCGTCGGGCTTGGCGGGGGACTTGAGGTGGGAGAGCTTTGCGGAGGCCTTGAGCGCTTGTGCTCGGGTGAGGCCGCAGGTGTCGACCAGGTACTCCTCCACGGCGAAGCCAGGGTTTGCCGGAACCGGGACCGTGGTGGAGAGGAGGCGGTGGAGAGGAGGGATGGAAGACGCGGAGGGGGGAGAGATGAGTCGGGCGACGATGCAGCAGCTGCGGAGGCGGAGCATGGCGGGCGCCGCCGGGCCGGGGGG
>NW_024115281.1:0-10771 GCF_003073215.2 Triticum urartu
TTCCCAAGGTCTCATCCACTATGCCTGAAACATCAGAGATGGATTGATCGCCATGTAGCTCCTGGTGGTGCAGTATCTTATTTGTCGTCATCCTTGGCAGGATGATCTAGAAGAAGAACATCATATGTTATATGCTTCAACTCTGCAACAGAAAGAAGGAAGGCGTAGTTACAAATGCATGTTGGCTCACTTGTCCAAACTTCCTGTTCTCTCCCATGTTGTGGTAGCCTACTATGGACAAGGAAGAGATTGACTTGCTGTCTAATAGTGGCATGCAGCAAGTAATCATAAACACAGCGAATGCTGCAAATATATAGCTGAGCAAATGGGCAGGAAAGAAAAGGGAGAAAGCAGTAGCTAAGATGTTGACAGAGTTGCAAGTCAAGAGGCTTCTCATCGTTTCCACCAACTCCAAAAATGATTTTTTTTTCTCTTTTGTGCAAAACTTAAAATGTTCACATGATACATAATTGGTCCAAGACGTGTTAAGCTTTCTGTAGACCAATTAGTTACTGCTGGTTCTGATCTTAACAGAAGATAACAGCTAGTTTACAATTTTGGCGTCACTTGTGTCAATGGCTCTATGCTAAAATAATATAAAATAGTACAGAGATATTACAGGTAACATCAGAAGAAAAAAAATGATCAAGTGGTATAAGAAATAATGTAAATATGCAATCCAAAGTGTTCTGATAGGCGAGCTACACTGTCATGCTTGATTGGCTGGGGAAGAAACCATTCTCTGTTGAATAATGGCTGGGTGGGAATATAAAAAGGCCCACTTGTGCAACTTGCTTACCTAATATATATTGTTATTATTATCTGTTTGTGATGACACCTTTGGTTTTGGCACGAAAACCACAAACTGGTGTTTCAACTTTGCTAGAACTTGGACTTATGTATGTAGCTATTTGCATGTCCACTATCTGAAAAGATCTCAAGACTACGTTTCTCGGAAGGAGAAAAGGAAAGATAGAGAAAATATCTCAAGGTTGTACCAGCTTTGTGCCATGGTGTGGATAGATCCTGCAGGTGGCATATGGCACATAGACCCAAAAAATCCATATTAGAGTTAAAGCGCTCAATTATGTGTTTTTAGTAACATAAATGTCATAGTAGGCTTACCTCTGCCTGAATTCCAAGTGGAAGATATTATTACATTTGATACTTATCAGGTTGGGCTCCTCTTCACAGAGGAGAAAAACAATTACTCCCTCCGTTCCTTATTAGTTGTTGCTCAAACGGATGTATCTAGCACTGAAATACGTCTAGATACATCCGTTTCAGCGACAACTAATATGGAACGGAGGGAGTACTAATAGTGAATTCACAGGATCTTCTTCCCAGAGGAGAAAAACAATTACCAATAGTGAATTCATGGGCTCCTCTTCACAGAGAAAAACAATTACTAATGGTGAATTCATGGGCCAGGTACTAGAGATAAAATGAACAGAAGAACTCATGTTGTACTCCCTCCGTCCCAAAATTCTTGTCTTAGATTTGTCTACATACGGATGTATCTATTCACATTTTAGTATTAGATACATCCGTATCTGTTAGAACTAATCTTGTTATTAGTGCGTACGATTAGATATGTTGATAAATTGAAGACAGGAATTTTGGGACGGAGGGAGTATATTTTAGTTCTAGTGGTCATGGAGACGCTACAAGTTGGTGATTTGACAAAAGAATCACAAAAGAGCAATAAAAGAATATAAAAAAAGGGACATCAAAAGAGACAAGCAAGCACCTCTAGGTAAGACTACTGCCCACCGTCCATTTTCCCGAACAACTAAATTGGAGGCTACTAGCTTGTCCCATGTTTCTTCATTGGACAAGGCACCATTCTCATGAAACCATCATCGTTCTTTTTGCACCGAGGAAACCAAGGCAGGAGTAGGATGGTCCTGAACCAGAAGAGGAAAAATTGTGTTCGTGCATTTCTATGAGAGACCTAAGTACCTAACTACACATTGGAATGTAGTCACACACAGCTGTGGGAATCTAAAAGCAGGTTTGTAACCACATGCCCACATGTATCATCATCCTGATCCTAGTAAATGGACGGTGGTGGTTCCCAGCGAGTCTCCAGTTGCATACCGTCAGTACTGGTAGAAGGCTAGTGGCTAGATGAACATGCAGACAATGTATAAGTTGCCAACCCTTGGGTCAAGAGATGCTGTGTGCATGCGATAGTTTTTTGGAAATTGTATGCATACAAATAACAAGAATAATGTGAAATTAGTCAAGCATTCACAACGACCCGTTATAAAAAATCAATCTTGCATTCAACCACTAACAGTGGTATGAATGAGAAACATATTTGGGTACTGTTACTTAACTTATAACATTATTACGAACATTTCAACCACCATGACAAGTTCATATTTTAAGAGTTCGACTGAAAAAACATCATGCATATCCATTTTCAATAACTCGATAACATTTTACTTCAAAAAAAAATGTACAATCTTCTGTATACTACTGATAAACAGGTATACACCTTTTATCTATAAACAAGAACAAGAAAAGCATACAATATATCTGGTGTACCTCCAGTTCGAAGTATATGAGGTTTAAAAATAATATTGGGCTTGGAACTACTAAACACGCAAAGAAAAGAGTTGCCAATTAACTACTCCCTCCATTCCAAAATACTAGATGTTCTAGGTCTGTCCTAAGTCAAACTTCTTTAAGTTTGACCAAGTGTACAGGAAATTTTGCTAATATCTACAATATCAAACATATATAGTATGAAAATATATTTTATGGTTAATCTAATGAACTAATGTGGTGTTGTAAATGTCTGTATAGTTTTCTGTAGACTTGGTCAAAAGTTAAAGAAGTTTGACTTAGGACAAACTTTGAACTTCAAGTATTTTGGAACGGAGGGAGATTTTATCATAAGTCAATATTACAAGCACACATTACAGATATTTAGATAAATGGCACAGTAAACAATTGTGCAAGCAACCTTGATGAGATCTTGACAAAGAACGGACTGGTACCAGCTCACTTGAGTTGCATGGTCAACTTGGATGATGTCCGTCTGACAGGATCACATGTGCCAGAGACTATGACGATGCAGATCGAAGAGCCACGAGCACGCGACTCAGAGGTTATCTACATGTCAGCTTACATACATAATTTGAGTAGCATAACTCCAATAACAGTTAGTTTCCACATCGATGTGATCATGGTTCTCATAATCCCATAATAACTTGTGTTATCCAACTCCGAAAACATGATCAGGTCTGAGTTAGATACATGGTATCTTCTCTCTTATGACGATGGTAGGAAACCCACTATAACTTCAGTAATATTGAAACCCACTATAAGTTCAGCAAAGGAGATATCTGATTGTTCAACTGTCACTATATGCCTTCCATAAAATGGATAGGAACTAGGAGTATATATTTTTGTGTACATGCAAACAAGTGATCGGGGTTTCTGCGGTCAGTGACAAATAAGAACGTCTGCCTTCTGTAAATATCAAATAACACTTGATGGATTGCAGCATTTTCTGAACTGTTAATTCACTGCATGCACCTAATTGGCACTTGTTACACAATCATATCACGAAAACTTCAGCACAGCAGGATAGCAAAACAAACCAATACCACCACAGGAAAACAAATCTCTATTGGTAAAAAAAAACTGGTGCATAATGCTTGACACAACGGCGCTATGTGAATATCCACTCCATATAAATTAGTGTATATCATCAATAACTTGTCAAGAGCAGTTCTATATATTTGCAAATTGATACACTTTTTTACAATAGCATAACTGATGACAAGATGGACACTGAGTTGCACCTTTTTTTTCTGTCAAGTTGCAGTTGTAGTATTTCTATATTATAATTTATTGGAGATGAGCTGAACTGTACCCAGCATGAACTGTATCTGTTTCATATAAATTAGTGTATATCAATCAATAACTGGTCAAGAGCAGTTCAATATATTGTCGAACTTTCTACTGATAATAGCACAACTGATGAAAAGATGGACACTGAACTACACATTTTTTACTGTTACAAGTTCCAATTGCAGTATTTCTATATTATCATTTACTGGAAATGAGCTGAATCTGTATCTGTTTCAGAACCCATCAAACACCATGTACAAAGACAAACGACGTATAGACCAAAATTTCAAAGGAACGATGCATGCTGCTGTGGAACAGAGGGGGTACCTCAAACCTCATACAGATATCTTCTGATAATAGTTTAGGTACAAATTTGTGAACAACACTACCTGCGAGATGCACAAAGAAATAGGGTTGAATTTATGATATCAGAGATGGTCACACCACATACACGAGAGCGACATATTTGCAACCAATAAGATGTGAATCTTCCACCACTTTTCAGAATTAAAAAAGATATAGCCATGTCAGTATAGCTGGTACAGAAGGATGGACTTCAAATTATAGCGCAGTTGACACGAAAAGAAAGTTCATATATATCATCTTTGCCTTCAACAGCACAGATGCATAACACAAGAACTGAAAGAGATACACATATATTACTCATATGTGCACAAGCATGCAAGCGGTGCTGTAAGTGGTTAGATTGCACTATTGCACAAAAAGATACATTAATAAAACATCTTGCTGCACAGACAAAAGGCTAATAATATGCACACACCAATAATAGTCATTGTTTTTAAGGATAAAACTATGATCCTCCAATGTAATCTATTCCACATCATCATTTCATTTCAGAAACAACCATCATACCTCAAAATTTAACATAGAAGCAAATGGCATCTGCAAGTATGTTATGTACATTACATGCCCTATCTAAAGTGCAACCTTTGTTAGAAGCAAAAATTATATAGCATTAGTTTACTTCATGATGATTAGATGAAATAACCAATATACCATTGAAGTCTGACTCAACAAAGGGAGAAGCATATCGACATCCTATTGGCTATAGCATGATGTAGTATGCTATTAAGATCATGGTATTGATAGTTTTGGGACTAACAAAATATGTAACCATGAAATGTTGCCTGGTTGTAATGTCTGCAGACAAAACTACCATTGTAACTTACACCACACAAGACTGTAATAGGGGTTGGACTATGTTACTGGCAAGTGGCAATCCATCAAAGAATAGTCAATTGTGATAACATAGCTGACACTGCACAATAACCAATACAGCTCATCATTAATCTGCTAGTGCGCACATCAGTAACATATCGCCTGGCTCTATGCCCACACCATTACTATGTAAATTAAATTGATAAGTTGTGCTATCAGATGGATGATCAAAATTTACTAGAAACCAGTAAGAGCATCCAAATGCAATCCAGCAACAAATATTGAACTAATAACTTTTCTTTTTAACTAATGGAATAGAATGGAAGTACATTATTTCTTGCATAACTTACATCTCAGGTAAGCTCCTTTCATACCCTTTATTAAAAAGTAAATAACTAGACAAAAACATCTATGAAGACAGCCGCAGATGCTAAAACATCGTGTGTTACAATTATCTTGTCCTATATACCATGTTACAAGTGAAAGCACCTCGTAGCTGATTCACCTTACCATCTGTGGAGAGCATTAAGTCTTGAACTCAACCAAGTGATGATGTCATTGGCTATATCATCCCTTTCAGGCTCGAAGAGAAGGTCATGCAAATATCCGTCATATAGCTTTATCGATTTATGAGTCGACATTGATGCTTGGTAAAGTCGTTGGGATGCTCTTGGGTCAGTTATCGTGTCAGCTGTCCCATGAAGAACTAGAAAAGGGACTGTAACTCTACTTAAGTTTCTCTGCAAGTATGATGATATCCGGAGGATTTCGTTGCCTGTTCTAACTCTAATCGGTCCAGTATACACAAGTGGATCTGCATACTTGATCTTCAGAGCCTCTGGATCACGGGAAACAGGAGGTCCTCTCTTATGCAAAGCACTAACCCGGTATTTCGGAGCTAGCACCGAGAAGATTGGTGCAACAACCTGGTGTTGAGAATAACCAAAAAATATATAAGAATTTGAAAACAGCACTTATTTTTTACCAAGGTTCCTACTGCAATCACTAGTACCAAATGAAACGACTGCATCCCATGTTGATTACCAACTAAAGTCAATTCTTTGCATAAATATGACGGGAAGTACAAATCAAAATTACTGAGGAAAACAGTGATTCTTTCATAACAAAAAATGCAACACTCGATTCTACAGTTTAAATATGTACCCTCTTGTTGGAATACTGAAGTTTAAACTTCACAACAAACTACTCCCTCCGTCTCAAAATAACTGTCGCTCATCTAGTACAACTTTAGTACTCACTCAGTAAAGAAATATAAGAGCGTTTAGATCACTACTTTAGTGATCTAGTGATCTAAACGCTCTTGTATTTCTTTACAGAGGGAGTACAAAGTTGTACTAAATCAGCAACACTTATTTTGGGACAGAGGGAGTATATTGCAACCCTTACAAGTTAAAATAATATTACATGTATTCACGGCCTGGTCCACACAGAAGGTTAAAAATGCAAAATATTTTACACTGTATATATATCCATATAAATAAAGGAATAATAAAATGCACCTTCCTTCAATTGTTGTCACCTGTTACAGTTCATTTTTTTAAAACTATATGTACAACAAACATAACTAAGGAAGCATATCACAATGGCAAGTACTCCCTCCGTTCCTAAATATTTATCTTTTTAGAGATTTCAAATGGACTACCACATACGGATGTATATAGACATATTTTACAGTGTAGATTCACTCATTTTGCTCCGTATGTAGTCACTTGTTGAAATCTCTAGAAAGACAAATAATTAGGAAAGTAGGGAGTAACAGGGATAATGGATTTTAGCACAGCATACCAATATTTCTACGTATTGACATGATAAGATCATTTAAAATGTGGAGCTAAATCTCCCCGGTGTCGATAGATATTACCCTACTAATCTCGTTTCATTCAAGTAACATCAAGCATATGAGGATAGTATTCCAGGAGTGCAAGATGTAGAAAATGGAAAGATGGCTGTTGTTCATATAACACAGACCCCAGCCACAGAGCCACTCCACAGCAACCTTCGGTTAAAAGAAAGGCACAGTAACCACTAGAAAGAAAGGCATTGTTCAAATGTGCTTACTTTGATAATCGGATGAGATGGCTGAACGTGAATAGCTGGCGAGGTCAAGATCAAACCTTCTATATGAACTTCCACACAAGGGTCTAGTGCTGCCTTTGAATCAAACAAAAGGAATACAAGTTAGTAACTTAGTATTCCAGTTATGATGCTTACGGTTTAATACCACCAAGAGAATCAAACAATATTATATAACTGCTTCTTATACCAGCATACCTTCAAAACAATAGCTCCACCTGTGGAGTGGCCAAATAAGAAGCATGGCAAGCCATAGTTTTCTTCTAAGACGACATCCTCTAAAAATTCTTTCTGCGCACAGAGAAACTTAGTTCAAGAAAGCCCAGATACAAAAGAAGCTATGACTAGAACTCCATATCTCTGCAGTTATTCAAAAGATTAAGAAACATTACCAAGTCACCAACAGCATGATCAAGCGATGAAACATAACCATGCACACCATCACTTCCGCCATGTCCTTGAGAGAAAAGACACAGTGCAACAATTTAATAAGAAAGACTCCAAGTGTATGAAGAGAAGGAGGACTGAGAATGGAAACCAGTTCGTTCACTTCCAGGACGAAAGCAGCAGAAGAAATATTTGGTAGTAGGTATATACTGTGCCATGTATATATGATATTAATAAGGTTGTTTATACTGAATAACCGCATACATAGCTGACATGGCAACAGGTATCCTGCGACTACTAAGAACAGTGTAGATTAACTTGAGCAAGATGATAACCTAATTAAATTATGAGTCTATCAACTTCATATTGTATTTTTGATCTAATTTGAAAGAACTTAAAATCATAAACCTCAGGTGAACTTTATAGTTGGTAGTAGGGATTACATAATGAGTTATGAATCTTACTAAAAGCAATAATCAGGTGAAAGCCCAGTATATTACGGTAACTAACTCACCAATCCAGTCCATCGCATAAACTTTAAGACCTTGATCATTCAACAACTTTGCAAAATGGTCGTATCTTCCACTGCGGGACACTCACTGCTGTCAGCAAAACCCACTATCGAAATCGATCTTGGTATATCCATATAGTATATATACCTATGCTCATTCAGACCATGTAGCAGAACAACAATACCCCTACAGGATTTGAAAAAACAAAGATGTCAAGATAAGTGTCTACAGAAAACTATATAGTAGAAAATGCAGTAGATCAAGTAGCATCCAGCTCATATGATGATACAGTGACAGTTAGCTAGTTATAAACTCCTATATATCATACATCCTGTAAATTTTTCAATAGCATACAACAACAACAACAAAGCCTTTGGTCCCAAACAAGTTGGGGTAGGCTACAGGTGAAACCCATAAGATCTCGCAACCAACTCATGGCTCTGGCACATGGATAGCAAGCTTCCACGCACCCCTGTCCATAGCTAGCTCTTTGGTGATACTCCAATCCTTCAGGTCTCTCTTAACGGACTCCTCCCATGTCAAATTCGGTCTACCCAGCCCTCTCTTGACATTCTCCGCACGCTTTAGCAGTCCGCTATGCACTGGAGCTTCTGGAGGCCTGCGCTGAATATGCCCAAACCATCTCAGACGATGTTGGACAAGCTTCTCTTCAATTGGTGCTACCCCAACTCTATCTCGTATATCATCATTCCGAACTCGATCCTTCCTCGTGTGGCCACACATCCATCTCAACATACGCATCTCCGCCACACCTAACTGTTGAACATGTCGCCTTTTAGTCGGCCAACACGCAGCGCCATACAACATTGCGGGCCGAACCGCCGTCCTGTAGAACTTGCCTTTTAGCTTTTGTGGCACTCTCTTGTCACAGAGAATGCCAGAAGCTTGGCGCCACTTCATCCATCCGGCTTTGATTCGATGGTTCACATCTTCATCAATACCCCCATCCTCCTGCAGCATTGACCCCAAAAACCGAAAGGTGTCCTTCTGAGGTACCACCTGGCCATCAAGGCTAACCTCCTCCTCCTCACACCTAGTAGTACTGAAACCGCACATCATGCTGAAAATGCAAAGCATGCAGTAGCAGCGCATAATGTCTAAATATGATATATGCATTCTTATGTTTTAACGAGCTGCTCCCTCCATTCCAAAATAATCAAAGTTCTGGAATTGTCCTAAGTCAAACTTCATTAAGTTTGACCAAGTCTATATAAAAAAAATATCAACATCTACAAAACCAAAATTACTTTGTTAGATTCATTATGAATTACATTTTCATATTTTATTTGATATCGTAGATCTTTGCGGATTTCTCTATAGACTTGGTCAAACTTTAAAAAGTTTGACTTATGAAAATTGTAGAACTTCAATTATTTTGGAACGGAGGAAGTACAAATGAATTTTTTTGTGAAGTAATATACATTTTCAGTAACGTATCTCGAGTTCCCTACCCAAGTACTAAACTATACGAAATAGCAGCATTAATGAGCAAGTTGCCGCCAAGTGCGAACCATAACAGTCTTTTCCTAGATCGAATATGCTTCCACTCTGTCATTACAGGTTGACGCCAAGGGCCAACCATGACAAAGTAGTTTTCGGCCTAGACAGAAAACAGCCAAAAACTTCTTTTGTGGGTTTGTCAGTCATTATAGCTATGTACAGGTTGCTAACTTCACTTTTAAGTTCCCATAAAAGTTTGTCTTTCTTTTTTGGAGATATATGTGTAGGTTTATCTGATACAACAACAAAATGTCAAATTTATAGCCTGCGGCTTGGTAAGCACCATCGCTTCCACTATTTTGCAGGAGTCCCTCATTTCAGAACTTTGTTGTCACAATGTTCTAATAACACACTAAATATTGGATATGCTACTTAATCTAGGGATTAATTTTGCATGTGCAGCTTCACATGTAGATCCTACATTCAACTAGACAGAGCCCAATTTATGGCTGAGATTATTAACAATTTTTCCTGTCTTCATACTTCTGAGAAAAATAAACTTAAAATCTCATCAACTAGTGCTTTCCATGAATATCTGCTGCCCCAGTTCCATGAATCAAATAATATATATAGTAATAAAACCCATCACCAGAAATGTCTCCCCAGTATGCTTCCCCGTGCTAATGAAAAGATTCCACCACAAGTAACCACACTGGTCCCTGAACACTCCGACAGAATGATTAGTCCCTTGTAATCTAGTTCGCGCACATAGAAATCTTAACATTAGCTAGCCTTATGGTTGGTAAACAAACATATTTGTCATGTAATCCCATGTTTGCATGGTCTAATCCCCACAAAATCACGTGCAAGGAACCAAAATATTCTGACATTCTCTCATGATTCCCTACTATCAAACAACGGATGGCACCCAAGACAAAAAATGTGTATGCACTACTCGATGGTACCAACACAGATCAAATCAAATTGCGCCAAATTAAGCGTAACACAGATCAAATCATCTCCAACTACTAACTTACAGAGAGCAGACACGCGTGATGCCACAACCGCGTCGAGCAGCAGAGAAAAAAGCGCCGCTACAGGGTGAATCGGTGCTACTACGATAACAATGGAATTTGCACGATGCTGCGTTGGCAAATGAGGTGGGAATACCTGACGGGGTCGGCGGCGGCGGGAGTCCACGACTGGGTGAAGAGCGTGTCTCCCCTTGCCGTCTCGAACACGGCGAACTCCCGCCTACTCCTCCCCGTCCC
>NW_024115282.1:0-6612 GCF_003073215.2 Triticum urartu
TTCCCTTTAACCCCAAAGAGGCAATCGGCCCCCCCCCGCGCCGCCGCTCCGGCACACAGCTCTGCGTCTGATCGGCTTTTACCTATCAAGAGTATCAGGTACTGTGGAGTCAATGCTCATCTAGATGCAAGAATTCGGTCTTGCCCAAATCATCTTCATACTCTGGCACTACTTAAGTGGCCGAGATTTTAATCCTTGTTCTAATAGGTGTAGTATGTGATCTGGTTGGAGATCTGATCAGAAATCGTCTGGTTGGATCTCAAAACTTGGTTATTTCCATCACTGAAAATGTTTCTGAACTACTGGAATGTTAGCTTGAGCAAAGAACGGTGGACTTTTAAATTTCAATACTGGTATCCTCAAGTATGTCTATATATCAAGGAAACAAAGTCAAACTAGATGGATAATGTCAAAAGTGTGTTCACAATGTGAATGCACTGATTAAGTATGTCAGATATATCAAGTTTTTTTTTGAGAATCCGTCAGACATATCAAGTGTGTCTTACGAAATATCCCCAGTTGATTTCGTACCAGCCTTTGTTGGACATATATGCTGCAACCTGGTTGATCCTCCGTTGCAAGCAAGTCTCTGAACATTTAAGCGTTTTGTGATATTTTTACATTGCAACTTGTTATTCATTTAGTACTAAAAACATTTAACTTTTAATTGCACAGGAGCAGTCCTATATTTTCACATGGCTACAATATCAGCAGCTAGTGTTGTAGGATGGGCTCTTTCTCCTGTTATTAGAAGGATGGTTTCTTTGGTGCAGTCCTATATTTCAAGCCAGTACAGCTGGAAATCTGAGATGGTGTCTGATCTCAAGAATTTGGAGGCCAATTTAATGGATATACTTATGGTAGTTGATGCAGCTGAAAGGCAACATGTAGTGAACACAAATCAACTATTTTTATTGCACCAAATGAAAGATGCAGTCTCTGATGCAGAAAATGTCTTGGATGAGTTTGACTATATGCTTTTAAAAGAGAGGAGTGAGCAGAAAGGCCTGCTCAGACGCATAGCCTCCTCTTCTATCTCTATTGGCAAGCGCTTGGTCAATATTGACAAGTTCAGGTCAGATTTGCGGAAGGTCGTCAAAAGCTTAGAGAGAGTTAGAACTTCTGCGGGGATGTTTGTACGAGTGATGACATTGGAGAGCTATAACCCCATTCAGCCTCTTCAGTGTACCCAAGAAAGAATCACAGGATCTCTTTTGCATGAAGATGTAATTTTTGGGCGAAAAAACGAGGTTGCCGAGCTAGCAGATCAGCTGGTGAATCAGTTCGATGAATGTTCACTGAACGGTGAACACAGATTTAGGACGGAGGTTCACACTATTGTTGGTGTTGGGGGCATTGGCAAGACTACTCTAGCTCAACTTATCTATAACAATGAGCAAATAGCTGATACTTTTGACCAGAGAATGTGGGTTTGTGTTTCCAATAATTTTGACAAAACTAGAGTTATCAAAGAGATGATAGCATGCACAACTGATGGTGAGGACGTTGACCTGTCCAATTTCAATTTCAGCATGCTCCAGGAAGAACTTAAACGAAGACTTTCTGGCAAGAGGTTTCTCTTAGTGCTGGATGATGTGTGGTATGACGAGAAATACGGAGAGCACATCAACAAAGAGATATGGATGGAATTATTAGCCCCAATTAAACAATCAGGAAGCAGGAATCGTAAGAATCGAAGGACAGGAAGCAAGATTCTAGTGACAACCCGAACAGAATTGGTTGCAAAAATTCTGGACTCTAGAAGCTCATTCTTTTTAGAGGGTCTTGGAAGAGATGATAGCTGGTTACTGTTCAGTCGATGTGCATTTGGCAGTAGAAAGCCAGAAGATTATCCAGAGTTGAACAGAATTGGAGATCAAATAGTTCAGAAACTGAAAGGCTCAGCTCTAGCAATAAAGGTTATTGGAGGGCATTTAAATGGGAAGTACAATGGTTCAGAGTGGGAGGATGTTCTTCACAAAGATGTACTCAATCCAAACGATATTTTGACAATCTTACGCTCAAGTTATGAAAGTTTGCCAGCACACCTCAAGCAGTGTTTTGCATATTGTAGTTTATTCCCGAAGGATTATCGTATTGATCCAGATAGAGTGATACGAATGTGGATAGCCCAGGGTTTTGTTCATCTAGAAGGAAATATCAGTAGAAGCTTGGAAGATATTGGCAGGGGCTATTTCAATGATTTGTTAGCTCGGTCATTTTTCCAAGTGCTCTGCCGTGGAGATCAAACATATTATGTTATGCACGATTCAATGAATGACCTGGCACTTCATGTTTCCCGGGGAGAATGTTTTAGGTTTGAGTCAGTTGACAACAACTGCATGGTGGTGTTACCTCATTATATTAGACATTTTTCAGTGTCCGCTGAACAACTGCAAAATGTTTTGTATAATGATGATCTTAGAAGATTGCGTACATTGATAGTTCTGAACAAATCTTGGTTCTGCTCCAATGTTTGTCTGAGCCATGATTTACTCACCAAGCTCAAGAGTGTGCGGGTACTTGATGTAAGCGGATGCTGTCTCCATAGTTTACCTGAAGCTATCAATGATCTGATCCACCTGCGCTATCTAGCCATCCAACACACTTATTACCCACTGCCTACGGCAATCTCCAGACTCAAACATCTACAGGCCTTGTTTGTTCAGTATCATTCATGTTATTTCTCAATGATATCTTGCTCCCACAAGAGAAAACGTCAGAATCATTCAAGGGGAAATGTAAACATTACTGGAAGTCATTTCAGTCTTCCTGAAAGCATTAGTGGACTTATCAACTTAGTGCATGTCAATGTGGAGAAGGGTTACACTGTAAATTTATCAGGTTTGCATCAACTTACTTGTATCGTGGGTTCCGGAGAATTCCGTGTTGACAAGGAGGAGCAAAGCTTGGTCCAACTAAAGGATCTAAACAACATTGGGGGAGAGCTTGCTATCAGATCGCTCGAGAATATAAAAAACAGGGAGGAAGCCGCTAAGTCTCATCTAGACTTAAAGAAGCACATATCTAAGTTGGAGCTAGAATGGGGATCATGTGATGGTGTTGATAATCTGGACAGGGGCTTCGAGGTGCTTGATGTATTAAAGCCGCACTGCAATCTTGATGAGCTAACTATCAGTGGGTACCCAGGTGTCTGTTCTCCTTCTTGGCTGGAGTCTGGTTGGCTGAGAAGATTGAAATTCATTTGTTTACGAGATTGTAAAAGATGGGAGGTACTTCCAGCTTTAGGGGATCTCCCGTTACTCAGAACTCTTGAAGTAAGGAGAATGGAAGAACTAAAAGCACTCGGTCAGGAGTTCTTTGGTCATGCTGGATTCCCTTCTTTGGAGATATTGCTTCTGGAACGCTTGCCAAAATTGGAGTGGTGTCTTCTGGACAATGATGAAGTGTTACAGAATCTCAAACATCTCTCTGTTGCTGGCTGTCCACGGCTAAGAGCATATCCCACCCATCCTCGTACACTCAGACATATAGCTGTACTTGACAAGGAAACAATCCATTTTAAGCTTCACATTGACAGTTTTGAACTATCAAGATCATTTTGTCGCCTGGTATCAAGCTCCTTCCATGTCTTGCGCTCTCATCACCTAGAGTCTATAGAAGATATGGAGATCTATGTTAACTTTTTGGTACACATGCCCACGACAGTCTTTCACAGTATGAAATCACTCAAGAAGTTGAAAGTATTTGGCATTGATAAGCAGAATACTTGCTCAGTGATTACCACCCTCTTGGGTGAGAATGCATGTCCTGTGCTTCCTTTGTCACTTAAACACCTTGCATTAGAAGAGTGCTACCTGCAACCATCCTCTTTCTTCAAGTTATTGAATAACCTCTCATCTCTTGAAACAATATTTCTATCAAAATGTGTCTCTCTTGAGATACCGGGTGTACCGGTAAGTCTGCACCACCTGAGGATGCTGAAACGGTTGTACATTTCTCAATGTGGTTGGATATCATCCATTGACGGATCAGAAGCACTGTTGTCCCTTGAAATGATGACAATATGCTATTGTTATGAGCTGAAATCTGTGCCGTATTTAGATGACATGCCATGTCTTCAGAAACTACAGTTGTGGGGGTGCCCTCAAGTTATGCGACTGTCTAAAGCAGGCCACCAGGCGGCACTGAAAGAGCTGAAAGTAAGATCTTGCGACGGGCTATCATCTCTGCGACATTTGTGTGACCTTGTTTCCCTTGTGGAGCTGTCGATTATTGATTGTTCTAATTTATTGTGGCTTCCTGATCTGGATGGTTTTTATTCGCTTCGGCGTCTCTCGATTGATCAGTGCCCCAGGCTGATGTCACTGCCACGGAGTGGTCTTCCTGTATCACTTGAAACATTTTTCCTTTCTAAATGCCATCAAGCACTGGAGGAGCAGTTTCAGCAGAAGGAAGGTCCAGATTATAATAAGTTCGCCGCCCTTCCAGGATGCAACTGGGCGGCCATTAAAGACGTTAGTTGGTAAATCTTCAGAGGTTGGCCATTAAAGAAGTGAGGTGGTAAATCTTCAGAGGTTAGCCTTTACTATCCCGAATCCAATTTCTCAGATGCTTTTCTTTGGATAAAGCCTTATTTTTTACACAAGCAAACTTTAAGAAAAATGAAAACTGTCTATTAAGTAGAAATTATGTTTTCTTTCACTTCTTATAATCATACCCACGATTATAAATCACACATAAAACGGGCGCGATCGCAGCGCTACCTTGTCATGTGGGGCGTTGCGTATAGGCGCGGGCCACGCGACCAGCAGCAACAGCCGCCGGCCACAACGGGCAAAGCGTGATCGGGGCAGGAGTCCTGATCCTTATGCATTGGTTCCTAGAATAAAGGAGTAGTTTGTTAGGCATAGTTTCCAGTTTGTTAGCAGCCCATGGGGCCTTTATATATCGTGTAATCAGCACTCTTTGAGGGCAAGCAATAAATCATTATCTCCTATCTCTCCCTCTGCTCCTAATCTCATCTCCCGCACCATTGAGCAGTTAGGCAAAAATTCTAGCGCTCCTATCTACCGAGACTACGAGCTACGTAGTCGAGGTCCTGCTGTCTTGGGCACCGAGGTCCTTGACAACTTGGTATCAGGTTCCAGGCGTTCCTCGTCCTCTTCCACGCTACCCCCGCCGGCCACCTCCACCTCTGCGTCCGCGCCCAGCCCACCTCCATCGCCACCATCCGCCGCCACCTCGGTTCCTTCAGCCATGACGGAACCAACCACCGCTGATTTGGCCAAGCTGATCGAGGCCTTGACTGCAACCGTGTCGTCTCTGCAGACGTCCGTGGCAGCACTGCAGAAGGAGAAGTCGGCCTCCTCGTCGGGCGCTGACGGCGGCCACGATGGGCAGCACCACAACGATCGACCCCCACGGTTTCAGAAGATGGATTTCCCCAAGTTTGACGGCAAGTCCGACCCTCTCGCATTCCTCAACAGATGCGAGTCCTCCTTCCATCAACAACGGATCGCCGAGGAGGAGAAAGTGTGGATGGCGTCATACAACCTCGAGGGTACTGCCCAGCTGTGGTACATGTAGGTCCAGCGCGATGAGGGCACACCGCCGTGGCGCCGCTTCACCGAGCTGCTCAACCTCCGCTTCGGGCCACCCCTGCGCGCTAACCCGCTGGGCGAACTGGCGTGCAAGCGCACGACGTCCGTCGTCGACTTCCAGGAGCGGTTTGAGGCGCTCCTTCCCCGAGCAGGCTACTTGTCGGACACACAGAAGGTTCAGATCTTCACCGTGGGCCTCCAACCACCCCTCAACCTCGACGTGGAGATCCACAACCCGCAGTCCCTCGCCGTCGCCATGAGTCTCGCCCGCAAGTTGGAGCTGCGCGACCAGTGCGCGATCGCCTCCGCGCCACCGGTTCGTTTTCAGTAGAAGGGCATCCTGCCGGCGCCCGTCCCACGCCCCGCGCTACCCGCACCGGCACCACCAGCCGCACCCCAGCATGCACCCGTTCTGCCGGAAGGGCGCCCAATCAAGCGCCTGTCACAGGCGGAGATGGAGGAACGCCGTCGCCTGGGCCTCTGCTTCAATTGTAATGAGAAGTTTGGCAGGGCCACAACCGCGTGTGTCAACGCATCTTTCTCCTCGACCTGGCGCCAGACGACGACGACGACACGGCCTCCTCCACCGCTGATGCCTCGCCGGCCGACCCTCTGATCTCGCTCAACGCAATCGCCGGCGTACGCACGAGCGAGACAATGCAGATGCATATCACCCTTGGGGGTGTCTCCCTCCTCGCCCTGATCGACTCCGGCTCCACCCACAACTTCATCGCCGCGGAGGCGGCCGGCCACGCCACATTGCCATCCCCCACCTCCGAGAAAATGCGCGTGACGGTGGCCAACGGCGAGCGCGTTCCGTGCCAGGGCGCATACCGCTCCGTACCCTTCCGCATCGGCCGCGAGGCATTCTCGGAGGATTTCCTTGCCTTGCCGCTCGCAGGCTACGACGTCGTCCTGGGCACGCAGTGGCTTGCCACGCTTGGACCGATCTTGTGGGATTTCCGCACCCTCTCCATGACGTTCTGGCGGGGGGCCATCAGGTGTGCTGGCGCGGCATTGCCGGACCGGCCGGGCCCGCCCTGAAAGT
>NW_024115283.1:0-6679 GCF_003073215.2 Triticum urartu
GTGGAGGCCCATCTGTCCCGGTTCTGGATTGAACCGGGACTAAAGGGACAGGGCATTAGTACCGACCCTTTAGTCCCGGTTCAGGAACCGGGACAAAAGGCCCTTACGAACCGGGACAATAGGCCCTTTTTCTACTAGTGTGTGGGCATCAACTGTTCGTAACTGGGTGATTATAAAGGTGCTCTTCAGGTATCTCGAAAGACACTAGTTGGGTTGCATGGATCAAGACTGAGATTTGTCACTCCATATGACAGAGAGATATCTATGGGCCCTATCGGTAATTCGACATCCTAAGTAGCTTGCGAGGATGTGACTAATGTGTCCGGTCATGGGAAAATTGTATTACAGAAGGAGTAAAGAGAACTTACCGGTAATAAGATTGAACTAGGTATGATGATACTGACGATCGATTTTTGGGCAAATAACATACTGCCAGATAAAGGGAATTGTATACAGGATTACCTGAATCCTTGATATCGTGGTTCAACCAATGAAATATCTTCATGGAATATGTGAGAACCATTATGGGCATCCATGGTTCCACTATTGGTTATTGGTCGGAGAGGTGTCTTGATCATGTCCACATATTCTCGAACCCGTAGGGTCACACACTTAACGTTCGGTGTTTCTAGGGTTTGATAAGATAATAAGATGGTGTTGTCCAATTTTGATTCAGAGTCTTGGATGTACATCATGAGGAGCTTCGGAATGGTCCGGAGATAAAGAAAACATATATGAAAAGTATTTTCGGGGTTGCCGAAAAAGTTTGGATTTTTCGGTATTGTACCGGGAAGGTTCTAAAACGTTCCGGAGTGGGACCCACCTGTGTGGAGGGACCCGCATGGACGTGGGTGGTGGACCAAGACGCCACACCTCTGGTTCATGTGCACCAAAATTCCCCCTAAAAGGAATAGGATCAAACCCCGAAGGGATAATATCAAGATCCCTAAAAATGAGGGATCACCATCGGTGGTGAAGGAAGGAGGAGATTTCTTTCTACCTTCGGTGCGCAGACCCTAGAGGCTTGGAGGAGGGGCCAAGCCTCATCCCCACGCCTATAAATAGAGGAGGGAGGGGCTGGCCGCAGGACCTGACACCCCGGTTGCTAGCCGCCTCCCTCTCGTTCCATACGCCACTCATCCGCGCAGTTCTTAGCGAACCTCTGTCGGATTTCCACCATACTTTCGCCACCACGCCGTGGTGCTGCTGAGATCGATCTCATGCACCTCTGCTGCCTCGCCTCATGGATCAAAGGAGGAGACGGCATCAAGCTGCACGTTGTGCAATTCGGAGGCATCGTTCGTGGGGTGCTACATCGGATTGATCCGGCGAAAGTACGACTACATCACCCACGATCTTTAGATCGTTAAACGCACGTGTTCTACAAGGGTATGTAAATCTTTTCCCACTCGTTGCTAGCATCTAGTAGATTGATTCTTGGGTTTATTCTGTCTCTCGTAGGAAAGTTTCGTTCTTCTTGCAACAAATCCCATCACCATCCTCGAGTCCATCCGGTCGGAGTTCGAAGTGGAGGCCAACCGCCACTTACTCTATCACACGGCCGTGGGGCGCGACGAACACTCTGCGGCCATGGACAAGGCGGCCAAAAAGTAGGAGGCCGGTCCGTTCGGCACCACCGGCACGGACGTCGTCTACATCTCCAACGACGAATAGTACTAGTAGGGTAGTTCATATCTATGTACGTAGTATGTTGGTTATTTTGTGTCTGCATGAGTTGTATGGATTTGTGGGTGTTAATTTGAGATACATGGTTGCGGCGGAGGAAATATGAGGGGTAATCGGACGGGCCTGATTTCGCGGACATACGAGGGCTCATATTTGACGGATGTAGATGCTCTGAGCCGTTCTATGTTGCATGGACCGCATGGTTGGCTCGCTCGTTAGTACTGTGGGAGATATTATTGTAGAATTAGATTTTGTGTGTGTGTCTCTCTCTCTCACACAGACACACTTTTCCAAGTGATTCACAGAGAGAGAGAGAGAAAAGGTTCTTCACACACACGCACACAAAGGTCGTCCTGTAATAACTGATTCAGGGCGGACATAGTGCTCCTGGCTAGCCACTGTGCATGTACACAAATTTGGACACGAGGATGCTTCCCGGAAGTTGCTTGGGCGCACCATGCATATAGAGGCACAGGCACGCACCCGCCCGGGACCCCGCTGACGCACTCTTCATCTCCATCCAACCGCGTGTGGCTACCTCCTCCTTCGTACGGCCCCTGCAGCCTGCCCTCTTCTTCTTCTCTGTGCGATCGAGCTGAGCCGTGGGTTGGCGATTGATCGGAGTTGGCTCAACAATGCTGGATCGATCAACGACCATCTGAAAGAGCAGCGGTGCGTACATCTATATTGCATGCTAATTAATCAGTTCTGAAGGCTAATTACCTGCGTATATCTGCTGCACCGGCTGTGGATCTTTGACAGCTCCCCGTTTCTCACCCCTCCCCCTCCGTAGGTTGCCGGAGAAGCTCGTCGGGAGAGACTGCTGCCTCAGCGCTTGAACAGCTGGACAACCGCTTGATCGGGCCGGCTGGCGCTGGATCGATCGGCAAGCTCGATCAAAGGCGCCGCCTTGTACTTCGCTTCCTTGGCAGTAGTACCTGCTACAGAGTCCCGCCGCCGTCTCGGCGACCTACGGAGAGGTGAAACGCAGAGCTCAGCTCACTCCCTTGCTGTCCATTTGTCCATCTTTTATCTGGTTTTTTTATTATGTTATGGAATAAGTACTTTCTCTCCCGTCTTTCTCGTGTGACGCTATTTCGTATTTTGAGTCAAATTTGAATCATAAATTTAAATGATAAAATACTACCTCCATCTGTCTGACGCAAGTAGCATCAATTTTCTTACTAGTTGAGACGTTTATTTTGGGACGAAGGAAGGTATTAGTTATACTCCTATAAAACAATAAATTGTGGCAAACTTCTTTCGATTTTTAGTACTACTCCCTCCATTCCATAATGTAATGTTTTCTCTATCCCTGTGCTTCAATTTTGACCATAAATTTAACTATCAAGACCAATTGCGGCGGGAGCAAAAATTATATCAGTGAATTCGTATTCGAAAGAAGTTTTTAATTATGTAATTTTTTCGTCCGCCGCAGTCGGTCTCGTACGTTAAATTTATGGTTAAAGTTCAACCTCGGAAAGCGCGGGCGCACTATAATTTAAAATGGAGGGAGTAGTATTTAAGCCTTAGCTGTTACAGTACAACTAGAGTGCATGCCATGACCGGCTTACACAAGTACCATCGATTTTTCGCAGACTACCGAAATCAATCATAAACATAAATACTACTAGTATATGTACTATTACATAATTAATCCTAACACAATGGTCAAAGTCCTGTTTCAAAAACTGAAGTCAGATCATCCTAGCTAAGCTAGAAAGAAAAGGACGGCCCGGATAAATGGCGACAGTGACGCGAATAAAGGGCACCACGATCTGTACAGGTGATGGCGACGTGGAATCGATTGAAAGAAAAGCCGGTCTACGTACGGAGATCATTCCAATTTCCAAGACAAATCGTGGCTAGTCACTTCATCTTTATATCTGCGCATATACACACACACACACACGGCCACTTGCAACGCGAATTAATTTCGGAAACCCACGAACGTCTCGCCTGCAGGATCCAAAAGTTCCTGAACCATTAAGCGCGTACTTTGTGTTTCTGATTTGACTGAAACCTCCAACAAAAGCCAGGTGGAAACTAACCTATAGTCAATAACCCAACCATTATTGATGTGACAATAATCATCTGTACGTTGCTGAGTAGGGTTAATTACAGTGACCTCCTGATTTTGTGGTCATCTAATGTCCTATTGCAGATTGCTCCTGGGCTCCTGTGGCTGGCAGCTGCTCACTGAGCCATGAACGCAATGGAGTCCGCGGAAGAGGTGGAGATTTGGGCGCCCATCTTGGCTGACCCTCTTGATTGGCCTCCATCTTCTGTCACTGTTCTTCTTCCAAGTCAGGTACTCCCCACATTTCCTTTCTTCATCAGCCGGTTCCCTTCTCACATGTTTATGCTAGACGCACCAAGAGTAGTGAACATTGCACCAACTAAACCCATCGTCCGTCCAACCATCTGCAATTCTGCATCCCCATCACTAAAAATAGAAATCAAGGTATATGTACTTGTTTTTATTCATGACAGGTGGAAGAATATTTTAGTTCTCTGTATGGCGTTGATGACATGGAGATCAAACAATTTGCACAAGAGCCCGAAGGTGAGCAATGGCGCCAGCAATATCTGGGACGTACCATGTCAATATTCCATCCTATCTGTTTCCAGTTACACATGTGAATAGATTCAGTTTGTATATTCGCAAGCCAATCAAGCTAATATACACATATTTGGTTTCTAGACCTCATAGTAAAGGAAAATTGGAGGCGTGGCCCACGAGGTCCTCGCAAGAGGAGGGTATTTCCTTCAGGAAGCGGAGGAATGAATTTTCACCGTCGGAAAAACAACGAACATTGGACACATGAAGAAGTGAAGAAGCTGGTTAAGGGTGTCAAGACATATGGTGCTGGGAAATGGACCATGGTGAAGAGTCACTACTTCTCATCGTCAGTTCGAGACCCAACACATCTCAAGGTATGTGTAGACGTTATGGGCACACATTCAAATTGTTTTTGTTAGGTTGTTGGAGGAGAATGCCAAAGTTGACTAAAAATATATTGATTCATATAACATGGTGTTTCATGTTTTAGGACAAATGGAGGAACCTTTTGAGAGCTTGTGGGGTCATGTGCGCCTCCAAAAGGAAGGTCATATTAATTATGTTGTATTCTCTACGTAGTTACTCCATGACAAATTCCAAGTATATTGCATTATCAATTTATCATACATGTGTTGATTTTGTCTTCGCAAAAAAAAACATGCATTGAATTTGATGCAGGAAAAGGCACAAAAGACTATGTTCCTGCCCTTAGATACAAACTTGATCGAACAGATCCAAGGGTTAGCTATCCATTCAGCCTTCGCATCCAAAATGAAGAAATGCCATGGGAAAGGAACAATCCGTCTGGAAATGATAACGAAATGATGGTCGAGGCTTTATAAGTTTACATAGGTTAACCTAGCAACCTCTAAATGTGTTAATTCTTTTGAAATTGGGAAGCATATGCATATATTATGTAAGAAAAGGCAGAGAATCATGTGCAACTGGCCCTGCCTTTGTCCTTGCATATATACCGTAGGTAGAAATTATGTATTGTAAAAAAAATGTGTGGTCGGTGCTCTAGCAGATTCCAAGCTTCTTGCTTCTTCTTAGTTTTCCTTCTCCTTGATGTAAACGTTACACGATCAACTTGTTAATGCATTCTTACTAAGAAAACTAGAAGACACCTCGCGTGTTGCGGTGGGAATCCTTAAGAAATTTTATAGGAATTATGGGTTGAGAAACAAAATAAACTAGAGAATAGCATGATTGCTGCTGCTGGTATTAGTTGATGAAAATTTGGGTTGATAATATCCAAAATTAGACATACATATGACTTATTATATTTTATTATGTATATTTGTAAAATATTTATTGAATATAAACAAAATAATCGAATGCGAAACATTTACCCTTGCATGATTGAATGTTACGTTTTTTTTCATGCATGATTCACTAGTAGAAAAATGGTCAAATGTAAAGCACATTAGTGCTGGTTTGAATTTGAGCCAGCACTAATGTGACCATTAGTGTCGGTTCCAACGGCTAGGCGGGCGGACATCATTAGTACCGGTTCGTGGGCAACCTTTAGTACCGGTTCATGCCACGAATCGGTACTAATGAGTCCAGTGCGGCTGTGGTCAGGCTGCACTGGTAGAAAAAGGGCCGTTAGTCCCGGTTCGTAAGGGCCTTTAGTCCCGGTTCTGGAACCGGGACTAAAGGGTCGGTACTAATGCCCTGACACTTTAGTCCCGGTTCAATCCAGAACCGGGACTAAAGGCCCTCCACGTGGCCGGTCCACCTTTAGTCCCGGTTGGTAACACCAACCGGTACTAAAGGAAATTTTCTGATTTTTTTTGAATTTTTCTTTGAAATTTCTTTTTTGAATTTTTTTATTTTCAAATTTTTGAATTATTTTAACCTCTAATCTCTAATCACCCCTCATCACTGCTCAATTTAATCTCTAATCACCCCTCATCATTCCAAATCATCTAACTTCCCGAACGGTCACCCATCCTCACACTACTCCAGCCTGAGCACGCTTAACTTCCGGGTTCTATTCTCCCTCGTTTCCAAGTCTGCACTTGTTGTTTTCCTGACAATAGTAAGATGTCAATCCTATTAACCCTCAGGAATTTAGCTTGAGCATGAAGTCACATATTTCACTGTTTGAGTTTAAAACTATTGTTCTAAAAAACAATAATTTTTTAGTAACACTAATATTTCTTGAATAAGTAGTTTGACCATTGTTTGACCACAGTTTGACCATAGTTTGACCAGATTTGACCAAAATTCAAAAAAGGTGAAATAATTATTTAATAACACTAATATTCTTGAATAATTATTTAGTAACACTAATACTTCTTGAATAAGTAGTTTGACCATAGTTTGACCAGATTTACTGAAAATTTAAAAAAACTGAAATTTGAGCATAACTTTTTTTCCTTTTGGAATTTGAGGATTCTAGAAATTTGCAAACAGGCCGTAGGC
>NW_024115284.1:0-30000 GCF_003073215.2 Triticum urartu
CGTGGAGGACGGGGAAGCAGAGTGAGTGGGAAGGGGGCCACCCGGCTGCCGTGTCTCGGACGCCGAGGCGTCTCGTCGGGCACGCTAGGGAGGCCCGAGGTGGTCGGAGGTGCTTGGCAGGGGGCGGCTACAGTGCGGGAGCGCACTGTAGCGCCCTCCAAAGCGTGCAAATGGCCGGCATGCCATTTTTTTGGCAAAGTGGGCACGACTAAGCATGTCTGGTAGCTCTAGGGAGGAGTAAATAATATGGGGAAAGCCTTGTATGCCTTGGGTGGCCACTGGAGTGAGGAGGGAGGTGAGGAAGAGGGGTGCAAGGGCTGTCCAGAGGGGTAAAAGAGGTGGTTTCACCCCTCAATTATTGATCTGAGATGCAGCCATTGCTACTGGAGGTAGAAGAGGTCTAGGGGGGCTGTGGTAAAAAGTGGAGGCCATGGAGAAGAGTGGAAGAGGTCTAAACACGGGTTTTAGTAAAATGGCAGAAGGTGTTTGATGCTTGTTTGGTTAAGAAAATGAACTCCATTTGGCAGGAGACTCCACAGGGTGAAATTGCACATATAATTAGGGCCTTACACCCATTTTGAGCTTATTTGGGCAAAGTTTACAATGTAACTTTTGTAAACCCTAGAAATTAGAAGAAATGGACTTGTGTAGATTTAGTTGAGAAAATTATTTCTCCTTGATGCACCACTTGGTGTAGTGGCCTCATTTGGTCATGTGAACATGCTCACAAAAGTTGGGGTCAAGGAGAAAAAGTTGACAGTACAAACTTGTTCAAATTTGATTCTGGTCAGAGAGGATTTTAGGGTACTTTGATCAAGATAACATTCTCTCCAACTTGTGCCATTAGGTCTAGATGCATTATTACACCATTTGAGCATGTGCACCAAGTTTTAGAGCATTTGGACATGTTTGACAGTGCAAAGTTGTTCAAACTTGAAAAAGGACAGAAGTGGTTTTGAGAGGGTTTCGTGGTGTTATACTGTTCTCCATGACATCAGACTTGTCAAGAGCATCAAACATGTCATATGTGACATGCTAGAATTTTCTTGGAATTTTTGGGGAATATTTCCTTTGTAAATATTTCAAAAGCTTGAAATATCCAGAAAGGGTTTTTGAGGGATTTGACCAATATTTTGAACATGACCATGTGTTGAAACTCTTATATATGGGAAATATATGCCCCCTGAGTTTCCCTGATTTTTATCAAATATTTTTGAAACAATAAAATAATTTTTCCCTATTAAAGAACATTTCTGGCCTTAAGAAAAAGCTCTTAAATAAAATAGGAAAATAACTTTTAAAATTATATTTTTGTGGTTTTGGGGTATCCTATATCTAATAGGAGTCAAATATATTTTTGGAAAGATTTTTACTGCCCTGAATTAAGTACTTGCAGTACAAATCTTAATTCAGGGGTTTTTGGAAAACTAATTTTTGAAAATACTTTTTGGACAAATTATTTTTGTAAGAAAATACTATATTGCTCTATACACATGGCATGATCATTGGTTCAAGAGTTTGGAGCAAGGAGATGAAGTATAGGAGTTGGAGGATTTATTTGATTTTTAGAGCACTTGCAAACAATAGACAAATATCAAATCACTCAAAAGTTTTTGTTAAACCATAATTTATCATGATGATTAGCTTAAGTGTTGTGTCATGAAAATCAGGGTGTGACAAGAATCCACCCAAGGGCAAGGACCACCAAGAACCGGAGCATTATTTTGAAGACGTCCTAGTGGCTGCCCGCGTGATAGACGGCCAGTGTTCGAAAGATATAATGTTCGAGTGAGATGTATGAGAATTGTACAAGACAATTTTATAGCTAAGAACATGAAGTTGAAATCGCTAGTAATCGTGGATCAGCATGTCGCGGTGAATATGTACCCAGGCCTTCTACACACCGCCCGTCACACCCTGGGAATTGGTTTCGCCCGAAGCATTGGACCAATGATCACCCATGACTTCTGTGTACCACTAGTGCCACAAAGGCCTTTGGTGGTCTTATTGGCGCATACCACGGTGGGGTCTTCGACTGGGGTGAAGTCGTAACAAGGTAGCCGTAGGGGAACCTGTGGCTGGATTGAATCCTTCGCGATGGAAATGCCCTCGCCTACTTGACTAAACTAAGGACCTCAACGGTATAAACATGTAGATTTTCTACTTTTCCATTTTCCTTCTTGTTTATCAATCACCAATCAAGACAAACCGGGCACTACGGTGAGACGTGAAAACACCCGATCCCATTCCGACCTCGATATATATGTGGAATCGTCTTGCGCCATATGTACTGAAATTGTTCAGGAGACATGGTCAAAGCCCGGAGAAAGAGCAAGAAAACGGATGCGCTAACGCGCAACGGCTTTCGCGCTAGTTGCTCAAAAAATCGTATAAAAATCAACCAAGAAAACTAAAGAAAGCGTTAGCGCATTGGACTCGAAATCCAAATTGTGCTAGCTGACAAAAAAACAGAATATAACAGAGAAATATTGGTTCTTCTGACTGGTTGGTAAAAGGACTCTAAATCCTTTGAGTGGTTCGATTCCACAACAGAACAAAGAATGAAATGAATGAATGAAAGCCATGACCATGCCTCCAGTAGGAAGATCGAGGAACCGGTGCTGGCGCTCCTGGTTCATGGGATCCTAACAGCGATGGGGAGATTAGATATTATTCTTTCGTAAGTACATCCAATGGAGATAGGTTGAGGAGAAAGAAAGGAGAAAACTAAAGAGAAAGATGGATAGTAGATTGACAGTATCCGAATCAAATAAGAAAAAAACGTAGCTATTTCATCAAATCCCGATTGTGTGGGTGTGAAGTGGAAAAATCCCGTTCTGGCTGGCAGCGGGCATAGGACTGAAAATCCTCTTTCGCCGGGCCTTTTGGACTCGAAATCCAAACGGAGAGAGTGGTTCAAATCCACCTCAGAACGAACAATGAAAAAGGCGTCGAGCGGGTGCAAGCTTGAGGAGCTAGGAAGGATGGAAGAAAGCTTGACCGTTTTTTCACTGAACTACTCAAACTTTTTGTTCGAAAAAGCGGAAATAGCTCAGTTCGAGAGAGGGTTGAGCTTCATCGGTTAGTGTGCACCAAAGGATGAGGTTTCTTTCCCGCCCTACAAATTGAAACCGTTCTAGATTGATACTGCGATATCGTCAAATCATCCAATGGAGCATGGAAACCATTTCGGTGGCGGTAATGGCCTCCAGTAGTTTTCTATGGAACCATACCACTATGGTCATCTATATGATTAGACCGTGCCGCTTCACTAGACTTTCCTGAACCATCCATTTGATCCCCAGGGTCGTGAAACCACTTTCTAAACAAAAGTTTCCAAAATCCAATGCGGAACCAAGCAGTAAGAGAAATTCATCATGGTAATTATTAGTAGAAAACCAAAGTGGAACAGAGAGAAGAGAGAGTCAGTTACAATGAAAAAATTGTTGAGGAATCATGTTGAAAGAACAACATTCTGTGTCATAAATATCCTATATAGAGATTTTTCATGTATCGACGCTTTTGATTCAATTATGAAAGTACGATGTACTGGACTTGCACCCCTAGTTACGCAAAAGTGCAAGCACAGAAGCGGATGACCGGACCTTACCAACATACTCAAAAAAGTATTCTCTACTGGGGTCTGTGCTCTTGACAAGCAGTGTTTCCAGTCTAGCTGTGTCAAATTGGGTGTGAAGTGTCCTTCTAGGTTCTGGCTGGTAGAGCAGAGGACTGAAAATCCTCTTTAGTTTCACGCATGGGACTCTAAATCCCAATTGCGCTAGCTCTGTGGTTCGATTCCACAACAGAACGAACAATGATTGAATGTGGGCGGTCAACCAGGTAAGCCTGTGCCCAGGAAAGAAAGGACTAGGGAGGGATTGAGAGAAGCTTTCACAGTGTAAAATGAAAAAAAGCATATCGTTCTTAGAAATTGTGGAATTTGACTCAGTTAGAGCTATGGTTTAGCATCAAGAGGGAAGTTTTGTAAAAGCAACAGGAAGAATTGCTCAGATACCCGTGAGCGTATATAACTTGGGTCGTGTTATAAATGCTCTGGCTAAACCTATTGATGGGAGAGGCGAAATTGTAGCTTCCGAGTCTCGCTTAATTGAATCTCCTACTCCAAGTAGAATTTCCAGACGTTCCGTATACGAACCTCTTCAAACAGGGCTTATTGCTATCGATTCGATGATCCCTATAGGGCGCGGTCAGCGAGAGTTCATTATTGGGGACAAACAGACTGGCAAAACAACAGTAGCCACAGATACAATTCTCAAGAAAAAAGGGCAAGGTGTAATATGTGTTTATGTAGCTATCGGTCAAAGAGCATCCTCCGTAGCTCAAGTAGTAACTACTTTCCATGAGGAGGGGGCCATGGAATACACTATTGTAGTAGCTGAAATGGCGGATTCACCTGCTACATCACAATACCTCGCTCCTTATACGGGAGCCGCCCTGTCTGAGTATTTTATGTACCGCGAACGGCATACTTTAATAATTTATGATGATCTCTCCAAACAGGCACAAGCTTATCGCCAAATGTCCCTTCTATTAAGAAGACCTCCCGGCCGTGAGGCTTATCCAGGGGATGTTTTTTATTTGCATTCACGCCTTTTAGAAAGAGACTCTAAATTAAATTCTCTTTTAGGCGAAGGAAGTATGACCGCTTTACCAATAGATGAGACTCAATCTGGAGACGTTTCCGCCTATATTCCTACTAATGTAACCTCCATTACAGATGGACAAATATTCTTATCTGCGGATCTATTCAATGCCGGAATTCGACCCGCTATTAATGTGGGTATTTCTGTTTCCAGAGTAGGATCCGCGGCTCAAATTAAAGCCATGAAACAAGTACCTGGCAAATCCAAATTGGAACTAGCTCAATTCGCAGAGTGACAAGCCTATTATTCACCTCTGCTCTCGATAAAACAAGTCAGAATCAATTGGCAAGGGGTCGACGATTAAGGGAATTGCTTAAACAATCCCAGGCAAATCCTCTCCCAGTGGAAGAGCAGATAGCTACTATTTATACCGGAACAAGAGGATATCTTGATTCGTTAGAAATTGAACAGGTAAATAAATTTCTGGATGAGTTACGTAAACATCTAAAAGATACTAAACCTCAATTCCAAGAAATTATATCTTCTAGCAAGACATTCACCGAGCAAGCGGAAATCCTTTTGAAGGAAGCTATTCAGGAACAGCTGGAACGGTTTTCTCTTCAGTAACAAATAAATTTTGCATGTCTACTCTTGTTAGTAGAATAGGAATCGTTGAGAAAGCTTTTTCATTTGAATCATGCAAAAAAGTTTTCTTTGTTTTTAGTTTAGTATAGTTATTTAAAGAATAGATAGAAATAAGATTGCGTCCAATAGGATTTGAACCTATACCAAAGGTTTAGAAGACCTCTGTCCTATGTACTTTCTGAACAGAACAATGAGAGTCCCAAACAATGGGAGAATGGAGCTTCCCGTCTATGAACTAATCGCTAGACTATATCGTATCGAGCTCAAAGGTTTGTGCAACTTATCTATCAAGCCACACTTCTTTACTTCGAGATAGCGCATTCCACACTTCTTTACTTCGCTATAGAAGTAGGATCCTAGCCAACAATACAATCAGTAGTTTACTTAACTGATATAAAGAGTTTCCCCTGCCTGCCCCTACTATCAATTGATAATACATAAATGATCCGGGGCTAGTGTTGGGTAGCCGGGCCCACTAGAATTCAAGAGCTTCTTATCGATTCAATACGCCCTTAACGGATCCCCGTGCTTTATCTCCATTGGGTGGAGCAAGACCCTTGTCCTATCTTTTCTTTACAGAGCAATAGAAATGATGGTTGCCCCTCGCTGCACTGACCAATGATATCTCAGAAGAGAGAAAGACTTCTATAACTTGCCAATGATATCTAGTGGGCACTACGAACTCCAGGCATACTGTACTTGACCACCCTACTTTGCTTTGTCCCCATTAGGAGAAACCAATACTTACTTTCAATTGGTAGAGAGGAAGAAGAGAACTGACACTAGTAATAGGTTGACTTCTCTTAACAGAACTGACACTAGTAATAGGTTGATGACTTCTCTTAACAGAACTGACACTAGTAATAGGTTGATGACTTCTCTGACGTAATAGCTGGCCGACTTCTCTTCATGGATCACCGTTCTATATAGTTAGGCGCAGTATCGCGTTTAACCACCTATCCCTATTCCCTCAATCAATACCGTCCAACTATCATTTTATTGGGATAGCAGCATACTTCTCGTTAGGGACAATAGTTCCTATACTTAACTAACCTCTATGCACAATTACTGTTTGACACATCATTCTTTCATCTTTTCGTTCTTGACGACTCTGTTTGACGGAGCCTGACCTTGAACTAACTTTTTGCAACACAAACCACTATCTTTACTTTCCTTTAGCAATAGTATCTAACTATCAATTCATAAGAGTCAAACGGGTGGGTCCATCCCATCTATCGACAGGTCCTGATACCGGATCTGGGAAACAAGCAATACTCGCCGGAATTCCATAATGAAAAACAGACCTGTCTTCTCTTGAAAGACTGTCCTTTCCTCGCTTGTTATTGTGATATCAATGAAAGAAAGCTGGATACTGACTTCTTCCCAAGAGCTCTATCAGCCCTGAATTCCTTAGCCATACGACTCTTCCTTAGTTTCCTAATGCTGGTGGCCCTAGCTAGTGGTGAGACGGGGCATATACTATTCTCGGTCTTATAACGAAGAGGTTGCCTAGTTTGAACCGAACACTATACTTGATCTCTCGTCCTATCACAAACAAGTCTCTTCCCCCAAGTCCTAGTAGACTAGTCCAAGTAGTCCGGGACAATAGCGTCACGTCTCTTCGCTAACCCCTGGCACACAATCACTATAAGACAAAGCAAGAGAAACCTCTCTTATCCTTCTCGACTAGAAGTTACAAGTTTCCTGTTCCGGTTTCGGCTTGAGGGAAGTGCCTGAAATCGATTCAATTCTTATCTCCGATTTCGAACTCCGGCTGGATTCTTATGACCAAGAGCTATTTTATTGGTCAGAAGAATGGAAGGACAACGAGAAGATGGTTCGGTTGCTCCTGCTGGAATATTCCATTTATTTAATACTCCGAATCGCGTAACCCCGAATGGCAATGTTGTTATTGAGGTTGGTCAGATCAATAAGACAGCAAGGGAGTCACAATATTCTGATAATAGCAAACAGGGCTTTGGAATCTATGGAAGGAGCCTTCAATGCTTCTCCAGTGTCAACCATTAGTCGATAACAGAATGAAATGCCACAATTAAGTTGAAAAAGAGAGTCATTAAAAAGAGGCATGCTTGATAAAGAGTACAGATAATATGTTATGGATGTGAGGAGCCTCACCCAGTACTTTTCTTACTAAACTAAAAAACTCTACTCTCCTTTCACAGCCAACCCACCCATTGCTTTTTCGAGCTCGATAAAAAGGAAAGTTCACGTGCCAATCCTTACCATTGGTAACTGTAATTACCAAGCCTAATCTTTCACTGAATACCGAGTAAAGCAAGCAAGAAAGAGGGAAGGAGCAGCTGTTTTCGAGCTAGGCTCGATCCCTTTTTCATCCACTTCTCGCTATTTGTAATTCTACTTGAATTAGTTCTTCCTAAGTTTAGTGAGGTGAGTACTGCATCCATAACTAGAGGACTTGCTTTTCTGCTTGGCTCCCAGGGGAAGTTGGATTGGATAAGAGTAATTGAAGCGCAAGGAAGGCAATCGGTATTCAAACAACTATTCAGAGTTCCCAACTCTGGGTAAAGGAAATCTGTACTTGACGACTGAACCAAATCCTTTGCCTTTATTTATTCTATTATTTTGATATATATCAGCTGAAAACAAAACAAAAATACTACTACGTTGGGACAATGACCCACCTTTCTATACTCAACCTGTCATCTTCTCTCCTCGCTCCCTGGGACAAATAAGACTATTTATTAAGTGATAAACAAGAGAAACTAGTGATATTATCTAAGCTTCTGGCCATGTCTGATTGGCATTCAAGTCTGCCTTCCATTGCTTGAAAAGGCCTAGCACCGTAAGTAGCAATTAGCTATGTCCAAACTCAAACGTCATATTTTATCTAAGCACAGGAGTCTTAATAAGGAAAGAAGACATAAGAATGGGAAGTATCCGCTAGTTATAATGTAGTATAAAGAGAGCTATTTCATGGATCTTGGTCACAATAAAAAGAATCCAATAATGATCTATCAACTAAATAAGTTTATTATATAATCCTGTATCTTCAAGGTTGTTAAGATGATTTAGTAGATGTGTTGGTATCGTTTTCATCTGCCGTTGGGAGTGACTGCTTTTCTAATCTATCCTTTTATCCTTCTTTTCGGAGACAAGCACATATTACCGTAACCTAGTGATTAATATATCCTGTTGGTACTACTTCGTCGAGCAATCAATCCTTTTTCCATTCTTGTTCTGAGGTTGTCAGCTTCCTCCGATGGCACCACTTGTACTCTCTGTCGGAATCTGTAGACATAGTTTCTGGGCGTCTTTAAAAACTGATCGACATAGTTGTCACGCACAAACTTGCGCAACGGCTTTGGAGTAAAAGAATCTCCTGCCCGGTCATACACATCATCTCGAGCGCAGAATCTACTACTCTAACAAGATACTCGGCTCGGGTAAATCATGCTTTCGTTATGCGAGGAAAGTGAAAGGAAAGAGGGAAAGGGAGACACTGGGCAATCCGGAATCGATGAAATCACTGTTTTTTCGCCTTGTAATATGTCCGGTTACATTCCAGAGATGAATCAGACCAGGAGATAGATAAGCGCTATGGCAGACACATGAAATAAGAATTTGAAAAGTAATGATCAACTTTATGGATCCATAGGTAGATTCACTTGTGAAGCTGTGGGATGGGACAAGATTCAAAAGTACCAAAAGTAAGTTAAGTGGGACGCTGAGTTCATCGCTGCGATCGAGGGTCCAAAGCTAGCCAATTTGATGACCGTGTAGGAACGGGTTCTGAATGTTCACAATAATGTAGTTGGAAATGACAAAAGGCTCCTAAATTGATACCTAATAATAGCTTAGCAACTCCTTTGTTTTACTAAAGAGCCAAGTTCGGACAAGCAACTCGGAAGGAGGAATGTGTTGAGATGCCTATGCCTAAGAGAGATAAGCGGAGGACGTATGATAGCCGAGAGGATGTCGGTAAATGACGGAGTTTAAGGAGTTGTTTTTGAATTCGGCATGGCATATTTCATTTTTTTGATGAGAACGTCGTCTCCTTGCTTACCCGCCTGGCCAATGGAAGGAATTAATTACCTTGGTCAGTCAGCGAAAGAAATAATATCACCAGTTCATCATCCCAATCCTTCCTATTAGTTTCATTAATTAATTCAGCCCCAGAGTGTTGGCAATCAAGGGCCAAGAAAGAATCCCAAGTCTATCCTATATCGCCATGGTCGAAAGCACAATCCCTTTCTCTTCCTATACCGAAATCGTCGTTTCATTCCTCCGCAACTTCTATCGCGGACATGATCCAATCTACCTTACAAGACAGATTAAGATATAACTTAAGGCTTTCCCAAGCTGGCGCATAACCTCTGGTAGAGGCATTCACCCAGAGACAGAGAAGTGGGAAACCGCGGATGAAAAGAATACCGAGGTCTTTGATAGCAAACTTCTACGCGAGCTTTCTAACTAAAAGGAATCTCTTATTCATATGGCATAAAATGGAAAAACTTGATGGAGATTTCTTCTCCATTTCCATGGTACAGTCCCGTTGCATGCTACAGTTCCATTACTTACTACCTGAATTTGCTATATACGAAATTCTGACATCTACGGTACTTGTCGTCTACTTCTGGTGGAAGCAATTCCAAAGGTGAAGATAATACTGAGCCGAATAGTAATGAGGGGAATGCAAAATCTAGCAAAGGTAAGAAGGGTCAAGGAAGAATAGCAGTGACTTATAAAAGGAAAGCACCGAATAAAAGGAAGGAGATCCGTCTTTATTTTTTGCATGTGGTCAATGCGTTTGCTGATTGATAACTGTCTAATCTTAAGATGGTTTTGTGGCACGTTACAAACATACATATACAGTAGAAATATAGTTGTGTTGAGTTAGGTTGAAGAATTTTTACCTTCTTTTTGAAATGAGATATAGTGCTTTCTTTGTTCGGTAGGAGATTTTGCACTTTCATATTCTAGTTCCTCATTTGAGCGTTCTTTTGCTCTGTTGGTGGGGCATAAACTCATAAATAGTGTGTGTTTTTTCTTTAAAGAATAGTAAAAGTATGCATTCAAGTAGTAGCTTTTTCTAAATAGTCGAGTAGGGCTGGCAACAAGGACTAGGAAGATACGGGCTAGTTTGTTTTTTTAGGGGATTTATTTATGCAAGATATGCACGTGAGTAGGTCAGTATATGTGTATTTGCTAATAGAGGAAAACACGTAGTAAGTAGGCTTGCTTTTTCGTAGGGATAGGTAGCTTGACAAGGGATGCCTGGGATAGCACATAGGAAAAGTATAGAAGGAAAGGCGGCGGGAAAATAGCCATGGTCAAGGTAAACAAGTACTAGGCCTTTTCTTTCCGAAGCAAGTCAAGGACAACTAGGTCAGTCTAGGGGGGCAATCCTCTAGATCGATACTTCTCTTCCACAGACTAAACCAATTAATAAACAATTTACAGAGTATTCTTGCATTCCTATCTGGTCTGCATCTCTCCTATCGAAACTATAATATAACCTTAATGGAAGGGCCCTGGTTCTGCCTTGCCAAACCGACAAATCCAGAAATTGTAGATGAATTCATCGGGCTTAACGTGTGATTTTGTTATAAGTGAACAGGCATCGTCGTCCAACCGTGTCGAGTTGGGATTAGAGGAGAGAGCTCGAATGGATAGGTCCAGTGAGGCGGGTGTGGAGCACGAAGGATTAAGAAGGTCCTCTTTATTTCCGGAATCAACAAGAAAGACTTAGCAGCCCAAATAAAGTAACCCTTTCCCCCTCCCGAGTCTATCGTATCCATAGTTTCAGTGGGTATCGAACTGCGAAGCGAGGAAGCTATTTCAATTGAACGGGCTTACTTTCTTACTTGGTTCTTTTGTAGAACAACCTTGGTATGAAGCTAGACGATTCAAACTATATAAGCATAAGCAATTCAAACTAGACATTTCGACCTTCATCCCACCCGAGAAATAATAAGCAAAGAGCTCGTAAGTCGGGCATAGAGAAAGCGACTCCTTGTTGGTGTAAGATAGGTGTTGGTCCGATTCACCTATGTCAGTTCGAACCTGACGAGTCGTTCCTTCGTGTGGAGAATCTCTCTCCTTTTCTTCGAAGTCTTGCTTCATTAAGTTACTTGCTCTCTCAGCCTCATAATAATAATCAATATTCAAATACTTTATGCTAAATTCTGTATAGCAATCAATGTCTGAGGGCATAGAGAACCTTAAGAGGATAGGAAAGTCTATTTATTTGAGACCAATGAGGTCAGAAATTCAAGCATTCGGGTCAAGACTATAAGGTGCTATCAGGCCATACCTCAAAAGGCTCGCTACCTTCTCTAGATACTTGATTGGAAGAGACAGTAGATGTAAGAGAGTTAAAGCACTTCGCTGGAAGAAGGGTATAATGGAAAGTCAATCAATATTTCATCCAGAACTAAATAGGTCATTTACGACTCAATGGTTTATCAATCAAATACATCAGCATTCCAAAATACTACCCGCTAACGCCCTCACTCTTTGACTTAGAGGTCTTAGCCCCACCTTTACTTATATCTTAGACTTATACTCTTCCTTACTTCCCTTCTCTGGCCATGTGGTTGAGGATATTTGAAAAAAAGAAGAAATTGACAATACCTACTATCGATGCCTAAGAGTAGGTCTTTACCAGCTTGCCTAATAAGAGTAGTTTAATACCGGCTTACTTGTACAAGCTTATACTATAAGAGTGAGTACACTACCTTCTTGATTATTATCATCAGAAAGATATTTTGAAACCATCCTGGTCTCATTTACTTTGATAAAGCAAATCTTAGTAAATAAATGTGGGTGATCCTAGTTAGAATAAGAGTTATATTGTGGTGTTAGGTACTAATATAACTCCACTTTATGCGTATAGGAAGGCGGCTGCTTAGAATGCTAAACAGGCCTGGACAGAACAAGTAGACGAAAGACCTCCAAGCTGTGTCGTCATTCTCAATCCTGAAAAGAGAGCGCACATCCTGAGGAAGGCGCGTCATGCAAAGGTTCCCATTTTTTTCCTTAGTTGACCCCGTGTTTCTATCGGATCCTAAGCTTCATCGGGACAAGCGCATAAACCATCCCATCCCGGTAGAGGGGACAGAGCAGCTCAGCGGGCTAATCAGTGACCTCATCTACCCAAAGACTTTATTTCTGTTGTACTTTCTTAAGCAATAGGAATTAGAATTTCATAGGTAGAGGGGGCCAAGGTGCCAGAAACATGGATTTCATGGAAACAAGGTAATCCGTAGTTGGTAGCAGATGTTCCGCGGGATCAGATATCCTCTGTATTGTCTCTGCATTCGAGGAATGCTTGTAGTTGTGCTAGGCGTGAGAAGAACTCTACAATAAGATTTCTACGATTGGTACCAGATTGGAATTCATTCTCAGAACTCTCCTCTAGAGAATGGCCTGGCTAAAGAGAGTGATAGATCCATCATGTCGTGTGGAAACTAAAGCTAGGCGCCGCTATTCGTCCTCAGCCGTATTCTCATTCTAGGAAAAAGTATGGCTCGTTTTGGGAAACGATCAGTAGTAGTGGTGGATGGCAGGTATGGAAGGATCCCGGCAAGTTCCTATCTGAGATTACCACCGGCCCTGCCCTGAGCTGACTTCTTTGCTAGTAGTGAAGTGCGTTTTCACTTAGCTGGAAAATTCCATAATCCGATTTGACCTTGGGAGCCTGTCCACGGATCTGATCAAAGTATGATTCCCTAGTTCCAAAAGTCCTAAAGCCTATGGCGCCAAGCATGGGGAGTCCGCGGAGAAGAAAAACTCTATTTCGCTATGGGCCAAAACTAGTGTTTTTTCGGATTTCTAGTCTAGTTTAAGTGCAGGGCTAGAGAGTTCTCTTCCAGTATTCTTAGCTGACTATCCTCTTGCTTGACTCAAACAAATAGCTTTTGTTTCCACAAGGCAGATCCCATTCCTCGAATGCAAAGGACAAGAAAGACGGATTCTGGCTGGAAGGAAGGGTTCTCGTATTGGTTCTTCTGGTGCGCTACTGCCTTGTGTTGTGCCAGATTGGAATTGGTATCGGAATCCTGGTTGGTAGAAGGAAGCTCGGGTATTGCTTATTGTTGAAAGCACTCGTTTGTTCCAGCTAGTGAGTTGAAAGCACTCGTTTGTTCCGGCTCGTGATGTGTCTGACGCATGCATAGAATCAAGATCTATTGAGACCAGGATGTTTGTTTCTTCCTCGAAACAAGAGATATGCTCTGTCTTATTTGCATTCGACCGGAGAACCTCACTTATCAACTGCCCTGGATTGGATCTACTTACAATTTGAGAAACTAGCTCCAGAACCCCTGTTTTTGATGCAGAATCGGTGGTTCCTTCTCTTTTTCGTGATTTCATTCATAAATCAATGGAAAGAGCACTTTATTCAGTGAATTGACATGTTCCTGATGCTTTTACAGTAGCAGCAATCTTGGTAGCAGAAGTAGATCCGAGTGTAGATACCAGGATCATATCACCACTATTGACTATTTCAATTCATTCACATCTGCTCGTATCAATCAAAGTTTCCTATCAAGAAATCCCAGCAGCAATCAAGTTGGCACCCACTATATAAGATGCACTATTTCCTGATCTTGTCCCAAACCCAACTCGGCACTTTTAGACCTGGCCTGGATCCCTCCCTTCTCCGACAATATATGCAACCTTAAAGAAAAGAGACTACTCTCAGAACGACCCTTCGGAAAGCCCCACAACAAGCTATCCCAGAAGAAATTGTATAACTTGGCCAAAGTATTCACTTCCAGTTCCCTTTGCAATAAGATCACAGTAGATACTGTTTAGAAGGCTCACTCTCTCGTCTACAAAAAATAGATGTGTGCTTACTTCTTGGAGATTGACTCCTGCCGGTAAGTGCACACCCTCAGTAGTATCTCTATAGACTTTATAGAGTATTTCCAATTGATAAATGATTTGTTCTTTAAGAACATCTTTGGATATATCAGTTACTTGTGTTTCAACATTAATAGCATTTATGTGATGGATCATCCGGCCAGCCCTAACGGCGACAAGAATAGCTATCGACAATGACAAACCCAATGATACAATATACTAAAATATAATCGTTTCCATAAAAATCTGCCATCATCTTTTGAGTCATACTTGTCCCTTAGCGGACTCACTCTTGTCTTGCTTCATCTAAGGAGTGATAAGTGCCAGGAGTCTGCCTCTAGCATCAATACATGTCCTAGTTACGAACAAAGAAGCGGTGTTGTCTCCTTAGCGTTAGCGGCCTTATGCCTATTTCAGTATACGCCCGTGTCAATATGTCTAGACTTACCTATACCCATGCTTCCTTCTTCTTTGACTAGCTTGCTTCCCCTATCAAATAGAACGGGAATGACTGTGTGCTTGGCCATCGTTAGTAAGCCCGTGTAGGGTAGGACCATCATCGAGCAAATGTTCCTTCAAAGGCGCGGAGCGTGCTATGGCAGATTTTCATCCCGCAAGAGGATGCGCCTAACTAAAACGCCGAAAGGCAGTGTGGCCCAATCCGTTGCTTTGCTTGTTGGGTCCACTTTTTGAAAGTTTCTTTGTTCGTAACATTAGTAGTTACTCACTGCATTAGTAGTTACTCACTGGGTGGGTGCACCAACGGCTTTCTAGGAATTTGAGTTGCTCAATATGGACGGAAAGATACTTTCGTGAAATAAAAGAACGACAGCGGCAGGTTGATGAGGGAAAGGAAACCAGATCTTTTTTCTATGGTATGGCCTGGGTGGCCTAAGCGAAATCCCGAGAGATGAAGGAGCCGATCAATCTACCCGCCCGAGGTAAGCTTGCTCCTCACTTGATTTGAAGCTGCCTCCGCTCCCTGCCGTCATACAGATTGATTAACTTTATCTTGACATACGCTATGCATATATTTGCTAGAGATATCAATCGAAATAGGAGCTTTCTGAAAATAGAAATCAATATATCCATGGTATTGAATGGACAAGAATTGAATGGGATTGTGGCACCCAGTGATACACTATGCCATGTTATGAACAAAGAAATGATCAAGAATTTCATTATGGCATGGCGCTATAGGCCATCGATTCGGTTATAGGAGTAGACGCGGGCAATGGCAAAGAGGAACATTTGGATGGATGACTTCCAAGACACGAGTCACTACTTTAGAACTACGTTATTCCCTGGCGTCAGGTACACATCCGGGGTTGAAGAAGGGACGCATATCAAATAAATGCGATCTAGATCCCTTTAACAGATTAGCAGCATCTTCGCATTCTGAGCCGAGACTATTATGATTACCTACCGAATTGGAGGAATCAAAGATCCTTACTTGACGAACTTAACTGACACTCTACTGATTGGACTTTACCGACTTCAGAAATCAGACAAGATTCTATACCGAGCTGACCTATCAACCAGACGGACTTGAAAAACTGACCTGTCTTCTATTGTTATTGCCGGGCCTCCAGACCATACCAATTCACCGAGTTAGAAACCGGACCAGAGCTATTAACCGACTTGACGTGCTTTCCTGACGGACTGACCGGACAGACCAATCCAACGAACTGACTTTGCTAGCTTATCGAGCCGAGGAGACAAGACGGATCCATATAAGGATACCAGCAACCCGAAGAGAAGAACCCCAGTTTATTAAAGAGATGCGTTCTATTTCACTAGTTGGGTTTCTGTCTCGGCCTGGCATCTTTGGACAAGAATAATAAGTATAAGTAGCAGCTTCCTATTCCTTAGTACTTTCCTGTAGTGTAGTTTCTCAAACCAGTGCTTTTCCTGGAATGGATAGAATTCCTCAACTCTAGGAAAACCTGGTATGACAAATTCCGTATAATATGCAAAATTATGTTTCCGTATAAAATAAATAAGTAGACTAGCTCTGGACCGGAAATCGAAACCCTGGAAACAAAAGACAGGACAGGTATGAATCACTAAACCTGAGAGCTTCCTTCTCTTCTCCGCTTTGCTCTGTTACTCCTTTTGCAGATGGTTGGTCACCACTCTTAGGCTTTTTGTTCTCTGCTTGTGGTGGGTCTCCAATCTTGATCCGGTGCTGACTTAATAGGGAAACCTACCCAGAAAATGCCCCCTTTTCCGGTCCGGTTAACAAAGCCTGTAAACCAAGAGCGGAACGAAGAGCTAAAACGTCACCTTTACCCTTATCCTATTTCTTTCTTACTTGTAAACCAGACCGCGTCATTCCTTTTTTCTTTCTTTGGTAAGGAAGGGACGGCTATTCCCACAGGTTGATCTTGATAAAATGTGCAGCGGTAAGCAACAAACTAATAATCTCGATGCAGGATTGTCGTTCCCATAGGTTCCTCCTCCAAAACCTTCTTAGGCGAAAAAGACTGGAAGGGCTTATTCCCACTGCTGATTACTGAGAACCTTCTACCGGGAAAGATTTCCTTCTATGCCTAGTGGTTTTGGAATTGGAAAGGGGAAAGGCAGAGAGAATTTACTTAAATTCCACTATGTTATGTATACAATGATCGGGTTGCGTCTGGTATGATCGGGGTGCTTTATCTAAACTAGGCAGGATAACTTGGCTAACTTTCCTACTCTGATAGCATCTCTGAACGGCAGGTACCCTCAACCGCCGTAACGAAGGAATGAATCTATTAAGTGGGAAAGAGCCCTCCGGTGAATACAAATCAATTGGAAACCTCACCCTGCATTCATGTCTCTAACAAGGCTGTCTAAGCTAAGCGGCCATGGACCCATGGACCCGGGGAATCTGAACCATTAGGTAGAGTTTCAGCTGAAAGAAAACCAGGTCAATCTTCCAATCGCGAGTCTTTACAAGCTTGAAACAACTTAAGCACAGGCGGGAGTCGCCCCTTTTAAAGTAAGTATTTATGCGGCGCTGAACTAACGAGCGGATACCTAACCTTCGAAGGAGAAGAAAAGACGGATGTATCTTTCATTCATATCGATCAGATGTGCTTTGCTCAGGACTCCCATTTTATCATTGCTTAAGCCATATTACATAAAGCATAGTGAGTGATACGCAATGCTGGTACCACCATGTTTTTTTCCTCACTCTGTGTAGCCACACTCGTTTGTCCATTTGTACTTATTATTTATGTGAAATAGTATCCGTTGGTTGTAGAAGCACTAGCATTCAGGGATTGCAAAATCCATAATATCAAGAAGCGGTAGGAACCTGGCTAACTTCGATGTGGATAACGCGCTGTAGAAGAAAGTGGATCAACCAAAGTAGACCTTGATCGAAAGGCGCCACAAGGCGAACCAATAGAGTGTGGTGTAAGCAGTGAAGCAGAATAGGAATTGGAACTGCTTGAACTAGAAAGGGCTTCTGCTACCGCGCTACCTCGGGAGCTTCGGAAATGGTATACTCGCTTCACTCATCTATAATGGTATCCTTGAAAGCTAGCTAAAGTGGGTTCTAGACAAAGTTCTCCTAACAAGGGCGGAATGAAAAACAAGAGCAGTATAGCTCTACATTACGCTTCGAGGGCCTCGTCTTACTCACTCACCTTCTACTAATCGGACCGTGACAAAACAACCAGCCCAACAATAGGCAAGGACTGGCTGAAATCCCTTTCCGGATCCAGTCTATCCGTATCCGCTGTCCCTTCCGCTTTCTGTGGTGATGGAGCTCGGTCAGATAGTTCCGGTATTGCGAAGGAGGGCAATGCATTGGGATCGTCCAATCCCTTCTGATTGGTTGTCATATTGAATTGCAAATTCTCGTATAGTAAGAGTTCCTTCGGTTTCCTACCTAGCACATTCTCTGTTGTCTACGACAATATTTGACCTGCGAGTAGAGTGTGGCTGGCTACATACGGGGGAACTCAACCTACCTTTCGAAGGGTAGACCTTTACAGATGAGTGAAACGAGGATTTAGGTATATAAGGACACGCCCCACCAAGCGAGCCAGCCTGATACCGACTTTCATTGATAGGCCATGAAACATAGAGAATGGGAACTTGTTCGCACGTACCTTGACCGCGGGTCTGAGAATGACGAGTGTGCTTTCGCCCACAACTTCTGTTGCTTAACCGGCTCATGGTGTTTATGGTCCTGACCCAGTACAGCCGCTAATTCGGCATTTGGTATTGTCACCATTTCTCGAAAGGGAAAAAACATACTTAACAATTCGATTGGCAGGACCAAGGGATAGATCGATTGCAATATAAGTATCATACAAATAGAAATAGACATGAGTACATGAATAAGGAAACGCAAAAGACACAGAGTAGGGCTAGTCAGAAGCGTCAATGCAGACGCCAATGGGTAATCAGATCCATTCCACTCCACTTCTTCAGATAGCAGTCAATCCTAGATCGTCCTCGCTTCCAAACTCCGTAAATGAATGAAACTCCTTCCCCGGTCCATTGCTCGGGTGTGATACAAATACTTCTTTGAAGTTGTAGGATGCGGGTCATCAATCTTCCTATCGGTCCAGAGGTTATGTGCCAGCTTGGGAAAGCAAAAGTAAGATTTGTTTGTCATATCACGATCGGAACTCACATGTAACTCTTCTTCTTGAGTAGGGGGAAAAGGACACCTATCACATGGTCATGCCTTGAATGCAGTAAATAAATTAATAAGCTTCGAATAATAGCTACGTGAGTCTCCAATAGTGTCTTAAGCGTTGGTTTTCTTTGCTGGCATTGTAATGGATTGGTGGTTTCAAGAAGCTAGGGAGTAGTACCCAGATTTGAATCTTTTTTTTTTCTATTTTACTACTTTTTTCGATCGACAAGGACGGCAAGAGGTTCTTTTCCCTAGTTCCTATATATCTAAAGCCTTACCGAGATGTCATGCAAGAACAAGAAGAAAGAGCCCGCCCCTGTTCTGTGGCGGATAGGCTGAGATGGAATTAGAGGGAGGAATGAACTTCAACTTTTCACCTTCCCCCAATCCCCCTTTACCCCCTTCCTGACCTTAGTAAATAGAAAGGCTAGAAATCAGTCTTCTCCTATGCCTACACTACTACAACCAAAGACCTACTTGAACGACAACAGATGCGGATGAACTCGCTTAGCTGCTCGCTCGGTGAAAGGCTTTCCTGGAAGAAAGTGGAAGACGAGGAATGTATCTCTCATCTTCCTTCTCACCTGGTAGAGGACGGGGATGAACTCCAAGGCCACAGGTCTGGAAAAAGAGCGAACTTTCTGATTACTGCAAAAAAGAAATCAAACCAGTTGGGTGATTCTTTAAAGAGCCTAAATCGAATCTGTACTATTGGTACAGAGCCATAAAGAATGGTCGTAACGATAGATACATCATCTTCGAGGAGGAGGAAACATAAGTCCAATACGCGTTATGGAAGACTAGGGATTGCTAATCCGTCCACGCGGGAAGCCTTCTCCCTCTCAGGCTCAAGAGTCAAGATAGCCCGCCGTAAACAAGAAGCTGCTTATTCTTTCAAGGATAAAGCTAACCAAAACTAGCTACGGATTGAGCGTACACACTTGGTAATTATTTCCTGCTACATCTGATGAATTCCACAAGTAAAGAAACAAGAGAAGATAGCTAATAGTCCCTCTTCACTTCCAACTAGTGCTTTTCCTAAGATGAATGAGTAGTTTAAAGCTTGGATCCATGGATGGGAACATGAGGTGGGCTAGCTTCGGATCCACAACAGGTGGAGAGTACCGGGTGAATCATAGGAACGAGAGTCGCTTGTTTGACCCGATGGAAAGCTTTGAATGAATCCGGTGGAAGTGCCTCACTTGGTTGGGCTTCGATAAGTGGAAATGGGAATGGGATCGCCCGAGAAACCATTGGATCTAGGAAATTGATTCATTGTTCTGCCTCTCCCACTGGTGGTGGGTGGCAACCAAAGGACTTGAATCTAGCGTTTGTTCCGGTTGAGCTTTCATTCCTTCGAATAGACGGATAGCTCTTGGAGGAAGGGATGAGCTTTTATCGGAAGGACCTGGCCGATGCAATCGAGAGACTGAGAGGAACTGGACTTGGCAGAGGAATGCATAGAAATATCTGCCTTTGCCAGGAGAATCCAAACCTGCCTAATAGCCTATGAATGTGGAATCCCGTTCGTATTCTTCCTCAAAGCCATATTTGCCTTTATCTGATTTCAACCTATTGATCTTTACTGTGCATGGATATCTTTACTCATGATTCAACAGTTCACGTCCCCAACGAACTCCCTCACACCAACTGGCATTAAAGAGGAGCTGTGCAAAAAAAGTGCCATAGCATATATTATTGCTTACGCAAAGATCAGAATCATACCTCTAGCAGGCATTGTCTTCTGTTACCTAAACAGCTGTCATTTCTACTTTACTGAAATAGAGACTTTCATTGATACTTGAACTATTGACCTGGCTAGCGCTAACACTTTGCAAGGTAATTGGAGACTGGTCTGCTTGAAATCACTAGAGTTGACAAGGGTCTGCTAATCATGGTATGAATTATCTATTTAGGTAGGTATACTACCGAAGCTGTCATGCCGACAACAGCTGAAATAGCGGAGGTGATTGCCGACACTCTCTATCTATAGGATAAGCAGCTAGATCGATTTCCTAACTGGAGAGTGACTTAGGGTAACAGTAAAACATTGAATTGGACCACTTCGCCCCTTGGCGTATCTTCCTCCAAGAGAGTCAATGGGACTTGGTCTCGATGTCAACTAAAGAATTGACTGAGTCAGGTATTCCCTTATGAAGGGCTAATGTAGTCGATTTCTTCACATCTTCGGTCAATCGGACTTTTTTATAGTCTTGCCTTCCTAAAAGGTATTCCCATATCGGGTAAATGACCAGATCGAGATAAGGTGGCCTTCTCTAAATCTATCCGAATCCTGAATCTATCAATAGAAGGACGAAGGTACTCGAAGACTTTCCACTTTCAGCTCTAAGAGGGAACAACTCTCAAACATGATAAAAGCCCTATTTTCGGAACCTTCATGATCCTTCTTGAAAAAATAGGGTCCAACCCTATAATCTAATCATTAGGGTTTTGCTTCGTCTTTCTCCTTAGGGACAGACCTCGACTCACTACATGATGGAGTAGACCAAGGCGAAGAACTGATATAGATAGTCATATTGGCCTCTCGCACTGCCAGACTTTTCTTTTGCTTTATTGATTCAAGGAATAGATCCCTGACGAAATTCCTTTAAAGAAGGACATCTCCTTCCCTGCCTGCTTCTTGGCCACAACCACAGCTACGGCTAAGAATATTCATAGGGTCCTTTGATCGCATTCTTTCCCGCTGAAGAGTCTGATCCATCTCCTATCCTTCTTGGGAAAGCTATGGTACTAATGGCTGGCCTAGCTGGCACTTTCTTTATGCTAATCAAACTAGAAGTTCTTTGAGTTGAATAGACGATGACTGGACACAACGGAACTCTTCCTCTCTCATAGGGTCACTGACTCAATTTCATTTCTTTAAGGGAGGGTTCTAGCTGAAGGGCGGTCCTTTTCATCTCTAACCCGAATGTTCGAGCTAATGTTTCCGGTAGTTGGAGTTGCAGGGAAGCTTCCCGGATGAAAAGAGATTGAATGAGAACTGGCAGAATATATGCATGGAGATTGACTTGGTGCGAAGGAAAATAGTAGATCTTCCATAGGCGCTTTTCGGACTACACGCCAGTCTTTTTCACCAAGAGCTTGTTCCGAAATGGAGAAGTACTTTGGAATGATTTTATTGGATCTAGTGAGTTAATGAGCAATCTTTGAATGGTTCCATCAACCCTTTTATTGTGTGTTCTGAATCGACTTCTCATCTATAAAGAAGAGATGCCCCATAGAAGACTCCAGGCCACCGAAGCTAACAAAAGGCTAAGGAGACCCATTTAGTTCTTTGTTCTTATGCCGACTAAAGCTAGCGGAGCCACAGCTTGAATCTCCCTAGAAATCCCCACTCGTAGCCCGACGGCTGGGTTTGTTAAGCATATTCGATTGGAAGCTCTTCTTCACCGGGTTAAGCGATGGTAGTTTTAGGCTTGGCTTATCACCATATCCAACCCGAATTCCGTAGTTCGAAAGGAGAATTAGGCTACCTGAGAGCCTCAACAATTGCCACCCATGAGGGATATTCAGCACCGAATTGATCTAATTCCTGGTGCTAGTCTTCCTAATTTGCCTCACTATTGAATGAATCCAAAGTTGCTGCTATCAGAGAATGGCCAACACCGAAGACCATTTCAGAAGTGAGAAGCTAAGTGGTGCAAGGAAGAAATGGAGTACATATCAGCAAGAGTTGTATGTTGTATTCAGAGCTTTGAAAACATGGGAGGTTTATTTGCTGCCTAAGGAGTTTCTTGTCTATACTGACCATCAAGCCTTGAAGCATTTCAAAGATCATCAACATGTTGATCTGGCAAGATGGGAAGCTTATTTGGAGAGATTCAACTATCTCATTGTCTACAAATCAGGAGCCACAAATCAAGTAGCTGATGCTTTGAGTCGACATGTTAGTACTCCATTTCTTTGAAAGCTGAATTGCCAGGTATAGCCCTACGCTGCTCTTTACCATGCTGTATATAAACCACTCGTTTCACTCACAACCTTCACCACTAATCGAAGATCAATTTAGTGGTCAGTAGTGTTTGCTACAGATGATTACGACTCGTCAAGTTCGAACTGACTTAGGTTGGACCAGGACCCACCTATCCTCTACCAATAAGGAGTCGCTTTTGTTTTCACAGTTTAGTGCCTCCTTAATCTGCGTAATTGCTTTTCGCGCCCATGGTGGACGCGACAGGTTTTTTTGAAAGCGATATCCCACACGCTCGATGTCTGAAAATCAGACCCCCCCCTTTTACCTGTACGTCTTTTACGTACAGTGATTACGGTCATTCCGACCCCCCTCAACCACGAGAATGACAAATCGTGCAGAGTCACATAGCCTGCTTTTTGAGCTTGAATTCGATTTCTCTCCACGATATCATAGAGCGGCGAAACGTACGCGGCATCAATCTTCTTCAAATAGCTTTTTACTTGCCAAATGCAAGCTAACAGAACTAAAACATCAAAAAAAGGAGAATACCATTCTCTAAAATAGGAAGATTACAAAACACAGTAAGGAAATCCTTATTTTGCATTTGTTTTTTCTCTATGAACTCCTCTTCCCCCTTATTTACCCCCTTGTGGAGCTTTGGAAAGGACAGAATTTGAATAAAGTAACTCTCGGAAACTCTTATTGGACGAGAGAGAGTCAATATGATATTGGCGTGGGTTCTACCAACTAAACGAATCAGTTTTGGATTGGATAAACAACGTATAATGATAGACGCTTCTTCGGCACACATGGAGACATACCTCCCGTAGCTGACCCCTGAATTCAAGGATACTGCCGGCTTTGTTACTAACTGATAGAAACCCCTTAATACAACGTTCGTTTTTCATAAATGTCATAAGGTAGGTAGACCCGGTCTTGCGCTCGTCCGGTTAAGTGGCACATTGTGCTAAGTGCTCGAACCGTTGGCTGATCTCAGCTGTATCGCCTCATACAAATTAGCTAAGCGAGAAAATAAACGGCTACATAGGAGCTCTATGGTGGACCACCAGCAAGAAGATCGAATGGCTTAGCACATCCTGCGCCTACTGGACCTGACTTCGTAGGATACTCTGATAGACTAGTCGAATGGCAATGGCCTAGTGGTTGTATCTGCTTGCCGATTCCTATTAAGAATACGAGAGTGACAAATGAGATGGAGATCTTGGCTATCATCAAACCATCCTCCCTCCGCTTATCTCTTTCCTTTCTATATGATAAGTCTACTCGCGCCTCAAGGGCCGGTCATTTACGCTCTCCACTGCATGAACAGCATTCCCAACTAGATCTGTACGGCTTCCGTTGTCTCCTTTTCGATTCCCGACTCTAGCTCACAGGTATCCATAAGAGCGACCAGCCTTGAATGCTTAAACCTATCAATCCTCTCCTAAATTTCTTTCTTTTTGTCGTTGGGCAAGGAGCAATCCATTCAGCACTTTCCGATGGGGACCAAAAGCCACTGGGCTACCAAGAAGTCGGATTCAGTTCAGTCCCGTTTTCAAGATCCGGTTCAGTGTTTGGGGATGGCTTGGTCCAAGCCCACATCCATAGTAGATGGACTTGAGCAGGCGCAAGTATGCCCTACTGATATGATTGATTATGACAATTATGATATGGACTGGACGGTTGTGCAACCGATTGTACTGACTCGCTTACCCCGAGAACACCTAAGACATGGGGGTTATTTACGCGAGTAAGACTAGCAAGGACCAAGATCTCGATCTATCCTAGTTGGGGTTTAGAGTCACATGACGCAGTACCAAGAACGGGAGAACCAGTAACAATTGATACGGATTTCCAACCAACGGATCTTCTTACCTTTGGACCGGAACCTTTAGCTGTTTCCTACTCGGTCTACAGCTTGGTTTGAAATGAGGGAGCCATACCGTGTGGTTGAAGCAGAGTACCGTTTTGCAGTGGATAGGGCACTATCTCTATTCGTAGCAGCATTGCGTATTGCTCTCACTAGGAAAGGGGGACATAACCCCTACTATAGAGCAAGAATGGAAGGGAATGAGCTCGGCTGCTTCTCCCCCACACTTCTTTATTTCTCCGTGCCCCTATTTAGTTAGTACTTTCGAGTTAAGAGCGAGAAAACGAACTATTTCATTTAATAAAAAAAGTGCAACGGCTGTAGAGTGAAAAGGCCATGAGGATGGCTACGGCTTTGAAGCTCCTTTATCTACCATAGATAGAATGGAAGAGTTTTTTCTCACTGCACTGATCCACCAAGGCTAGGGATATCCAATGGGATGGAGCTATTTCCCTTGGCACCTTAGAGTCCTCAGACGATGAACAGAGCACTAGATGCCCTAATCTACTCCTATGCTAAGTGTCTTTGTTTGGTTTGATTTCTTGTGAAAGCGGCTAGCCCCATCACTAAAGCATGCCTGTTCCATATGAAAGGTGATGTAGGTAGGGCTGGTAGGGGAAGTAAGAAATAGGTGAGACTCGTTAATGAAACTAGCCTTCAGCCTTAGATTTCTAAGTTCTGTTTCCACCATTACTAGTGTTTCCTTGCTTTTCATAATAGAAAAAGATCAACTAAACTAAACCAGAGATTGTCGTAGAGATTGGCAGGACTGGGTATTATTCTGGGCGATGAAATGGATGGAATTTCTTGAAACATAACTCACTTCACTTATAATCGAATTTGGAAAAGGGAGACTAGCTGCTGCAATAAATCAAGAAGAAAGCAGGCGCAAAAGAGAAGCTCAATGAGAGAGATTCTAGACCGGTCATGGTCGGGGCTGATCGATCGCTCCTTAAAAGGGAGTTAACTGCTTCGAACCATACATGAAACTTATCTCATAGAGTGAGCTAGCCCCAGATAGCGAAGGATAGCTATTGACTTATTGGGAAACCCGCCTCCAATACATGCTTATCCCAGACCCCCTATTCCTTCATTTTAGGTTTTCATGGCCGATTCAATAACATAGTTCGCACACCTCTTTTCAATTCTCTAGAGATAGTTGTCATTTATCTCTTCTTCCGGGTCCCTCCTATTTGGTTGGAAGTTTCCTGCTCCAGTTGGGAAAGCAAGGGCCCTAGTTTCGTTATTGAGTCTCGTTATGGTCGAATATGAATGAATCCTGGAATGGAATAAAAACATGAGTAAAATGCATCGTAGTCCCTCAATCGAACAGTCAACTAGTTCATATCTAACCTTATGTATTCTTTTCCCGCACCTTAGCTTCAAATAATTGAATGAATGAGTGCTATTTCAGAGTTCAAGTTTAGGTATTAGTGAACTATTTCATTTAATAAAAAAGTGCAATGGCTGTAGAGTGAAAAGGCCATGAGGATGGCTACGACTTTCAAGCTCCTTTATCTACCATAGATAGAATGGAAGAGTTTTTTCTCACTGCACTGATCCACCAAGGCTAGGGATATCCAATGGGATGGAGCTATTTCCCTTGGCACCTTATAGTCCTCATACGATGAACAGAGCACTAGATGCCCTAATCTACTCCTATGCTAAGTGTCTTCATTTGGTTTGATTTCTTGTGAAAGCGGCTAGCCCCATCACTAAAGCATGCCTGTTCCATATGAAAGGTGATGTAGGTAGGGCTGGTAGGGGAAGTAAGAAATAGGTGAGACTCGTTAATGAAACTAGCCTTCAGCCTTAGATTTCTAAGTTCTGTTTCCACCATTACTAGTGTTTCCTTGCTTTTCATAATAGAAAAAGATCAACTAAACTAAACCAGAGATTGTCGTAGAGATTGGCAGGACTGGGTATTATTCTGGGCGATGAAATGGATGGAATTTCTTGAAACATAACTCACTTCACTTATAATCGAATTTGGAAAAGGGAGACTAGCTGCTGCAATAAATCAAGAAGAATGCAGGCGCAAAAGAGAAGCTCAATGAGAGAGATTCTAGACCGGTCATGGTCGGGGCAGATCGATCGCTCCTTAAAAGGGAGTTAACTGCTTCGAACCATACATGAAACTTATCTCATAGAGTGACCTAGCCCCAGATAGCGAAGGATAGCTATTGACTTATTGGGAAACCCGCCTCCAATACATGCTTATCCCAGACCCCCTATTCCTTCATTTTAGGTTTTCATGGCCGATTCAATAACATAGTTTGCACGCCTCTTTTCAATTCTCTAGAGATAGTTGTCATTTATCTCTTCTTCCGGGTCCCTCCTATTTGGTTGGAAGTTTCCTGCTCCAGTTGGGAAAGCAAGGGCCCTAGTTTCGTTATTGAGTCTCGTTATGGTCGAATATGAATGAATCCTGGAATGGAATAAAAACATGAGTAAAATGCATCGTAGTCCCTCAATCGAACAGTCAACTAGTTCATATCTAACCTTATGTATTCTTTTCCCGCACCTTAGCTTCAAATAATTGAATGAATGAGTGATATTTCAGAGTTCAAGTTTAGGTAATAGCTCGCTACAGTTTAGTCAGTAGTTCTGTCCCTTTGTTCAGTAAACTAGTTCTGGATATAAGCATTAGAATGAGAGTGGCTACGTATTCGGATTACTTGACTCGCTTTCCTGTTTCCGAATCCCTTCTTGCATACAATCCTAATTCACAATCTGATTCTTGCTCGATTCTATAATGAAAAACAGACCTTGTGCCATGGATTTGATGAAGCTTGAAAGGACTCCCCTTGTTCGAAGACAAAGATAAGAAGCATACGGGTGACAACCCCAATCCTTATATATCAATCCAATTACCAGAGGAACGAAGAACTAAGTTTCCCTGACGCCCGAAAACAACTTGTTTGTTTTGGTGGAAGAGGAAGAAATAGAGAAAGATCGCCGCTTTTCATACGCTAATTCGTGATTCAAAGTAGAGCGAGTGAGGGAGCTATACCCGGGACTCAATCAACATATGCCAAGTGTTCCGTAATCTATGGGCAGCACTCCGTAGGAATGTTATAGTCTAGGCATGTCGTAGTAGTCATTAGACAGAAAGAGGAGAAACTTAACATGTCTTATTCCGAATTCCTGCGGTTGTCATTATGTTCCAGCAAGGAAATAGTCATTCTTTCATTCCGAGCATTCGACTAATGGCACAGATTTCTAGTGCTATAACAGAAACTGCCCTTAACGCGTAAATGAAAGCCCTCACAACACTCTTTACCTGCAACTGCTCCCGCTTATGGTAGTAGATAAACAGGTGGTGGACATGTATCTGCAGCCTCTGCTCCTGGTAGATTGACTATTTTATATGGACAGAAAAAAAACGGAGGGTAGTGCTTGAGAATGCTACTCTATTCCTGGAATTAGCCATCCCCTTCTTTGACTATTCGACCTGCTCCTCGAAGCAAGGAAGGGAATGAAGATGGCATTGAATTCCCTTTCTGCAAGAAGGATAGGAGTTGGCTTACCGCATCTACCTTCTCATCGCGAGATAAGGGCATGGGCGTTAACTTAAGTACTAAAGTTGCTGGAGCGGCTGCCTTCGTTGATTCCCCATGAAGGAATCGGAATATCGCTACTTCCCCTTACTGCCCTAAGCGGGGGAGATGGATTAAAAACCTTGTGTGAAGGAAAGGCTGTCAAAGTCGTTGACCATTAATCCGGTTGAAGGACAAATGGACAGTGAATCAACGGAATCGAGTTGTTCTAAGGATTCGGATTCGGCAGTCGAGACATCTATATCTATGGAATTTCAAAAGAGAGAAAAGGATCCGAATCCGACCCGAGGACGAGCTCAAACCTTAGGGTTTGAAAAGAAGAAGTAAAGCTCTCGTTTACTTCAATCAAAAAAGGTAGGTCATAACACAGATTGAATTAGACCTTACTCAATCACTCATCGCTGGAAAAAGTAGAGCGATTTCCTCGCAAAAAAAGCACGAGCAAGATATTCTTCCTTAACAGGGATCTCAATTGCGGGAAGAAGTACAAAGGGCAAAGGCAGAAGTGGAAGGGTCAAACTCCTCTATCGGGGAAAGACAGGAAGGATCAAAGTGTAAAATCACTTGTTTGAAACATCTATAAAATAGAAATGGCTATTAGAAGTTGTATTTTCGGTGGTCAAAGGGAAGGAATCAGAAAAGAGGGAAGCGCTCTCAAGGTAGAATCAGTTCCAGGCAAGTATGTCCATTGAAAGGAAAGAGTCCCTAAACAGACAGGTTTTCAGCAAATAAGACGGGTCCTGGTCTTCGGCAACAAAAGAAGCCGAAGCGAGAGCTCGATCAAAGAACCTTTATAGATCCTCATCATCCTCAGGTTCTGGATACACAGCGAGAAGGGAATCTTCCTGTTTGAATGGAAGATTTTCGAAAGAGAGGGGAGAAATCAATCACATGCGTGAGCGGATCGAGCTATTATATAATAAGTAACGGCTGAAAAAGCTATTCTTGGTAGATCCACTTGTCAAGGCGCGGAAAGCCGTGTTCCTTCTCAGCTCACGCTTTCCTGATTGATTTGAAAGACCCTACACACCACCGTATCCTTGGCTTTCTTCCCACTTTCAAAGAACTTGCTATCATTCTTTCGATTCTATCTCCTCGCTTTAGGTCTTATGCTTCTTATTAAAGGGGTTATGCCACTCCGAGTCCATCAGTGTTGAAGGAATGGACAGAGACAGGCAAAGACAAAGTACTGATTTTACTACCGATAGAGAGCAGAGCTAGAGACAAGATGCCTAGGACCTGGAGGAGATCCATAAGAACCAAGTCGTGGAGAAGATAGCATCAAACTGGAGATAATAAACCTAACTCTCCGTGCTTTAATCGAGAATGGATACAGGGTCGTCGAGCGAAACCTTTATTAGGGGGTAGACCTACCTTGTTTTGTTGACTTATTGCTTTCCAGCAAAGCGTGCCGGCCCTATCTCTAAAGCACCAAACTTCCACATTTTAGGAGATGCCCTATCTTCCCTTAAAGAGCCAGCTTATTGAATAGAGCTGTCACTCCTTACCTTACCTAAGACCCCTTCGGGATATCTTTTGAAAACCTTTTCTCTGAAAAGAAAAGATGTTTGCGATCCCTTGCCCGCTCGATTAAAGAAAGTGGGATCTGGCCTTGCATTTTTTAGATAGGGCTCCCTCACGGCATTCTTGCTCTTGCATTTGAAAGTCGAATCAGGATTCCATCTAGAGAAAGGTTCCGAATGGAACTAGTGAATGTGTATGCCGAACGTAGGCAGGTATACCTGACCTTTGATATTAAGCTATGATCTCTCTTCTCTCTCTTGAAGTTCCCACAAAGCGACTCTGAACCTAAGACCGGGTTGTGGGATGTCTTTTGATATTCTAAACTAAGAAAAACGCAATTGGATTTCTTTTTATATCCCTATGATAGGAAATGA
>NW_024115284.1:37500-45000 GCF_003073215.2 Triticum urartu
CCGTTACGATATTCCTTTACGAGAATAGCCTACTTTCGCTTCTAAAGTGCCTTTTTTTCAACAACTCAATAGAACTTTTTTCTTTTTTCATATTATGTTATTTGCACTTTGGATTTTCCTCTCTCGCTCCTGGACTCTTGTTTAGCTTGTTAGAGGGAATGATCCGCCCGAGGATCCGGGTTTTTTCATTCCTACGATGAAGGTGCCTTAAACCAAATGAATATCTCAAGCACTCGAGTAAGATGTGGACGCACATTGAGGACGAAGGGAACGCGCTTCTGTCCTTCTGTCATTGGACTAATAATTTCTTTTGGCTTTCTAGGCCATAGATTAGTGAACTTTCTCTTCTAATGAAATAGATCTTTCAAGTTTTCGTATGAGTCTACTAGTCATAGGTTTCTATTTTGTTAGTGCTACTGGAGATAGGTATGGAAGCCACTATGAGTATATATCCAGGTATGCTTCTAACTTCACCTCACACCATAAACAGAATCCCTATCATGAGCGCAACTGTATTTACAAGTTCAGTAGCCTGAGTGAGCTTTCTCCTCAATATGGATGTGGTGATTGTTCATAAACTCCTTGAAAATCAGACAGACTTATTATCAGTGCTCCAAGCTCCATATGTTCTAGGGCTAAGACTACGTTGGTGTAGGCTCCCCTTATCCTTCCTCTGGCATTCACCGATCGATTTCTAAATGAGTGGAATTTCGATTCTCTAACTGCTCAAATAGCAATGGTTTCCTGTTCTGCATTGACCCTAGGATTGGCGGCTTGGCCTAAAGAATATGGGATTCTCTTTCCGGTGGAAAATTGCATCTGAAAATGAGACTAAGACCTACTTTTCTAATTGTCAAAGGCTATGAGATCCACTTTCTTTTGGAAAGGAGAAGGGAGAAGCGGCATTTCAACTGTGTGAGGATGGACTCTAGACCCACTCGTTCTGATTCTGTGATTGCAATTTCTCAAAATGGATCATAAAGTTGATCCTGTTTACTAACTCACTCTCGAAGTAGAAGTACCGGAATAGGTAACCAGAAGATAAGGCCACTCGGCAAGACTGGACTAGTTTAACACGGCTATATAGTGGAACACTATATATATAGGACTTGTAGAGCTTGAAAAAGCTTGTTTTGGTCTTTTTTTTCTCTTTTCCGGGCACTGAACTTCATAGACAGACTTACCAACTGATGAGCCAAAGTAGCAAATTTCTTCTTCCTGGGAGGGGCGGACTCTACGTTGGTAGATCAAACTTTCATTTCTTCCTTTCATTTCATCTGTTCAAGTAGTTTCCTTTTCAAGTAGATACGCTTTGATACCAGACTGGTGTGCATTCTATGCTTACCCAGCGAGCGAAGGAGCGAGCCAATTCCTCTGTTCCGGTAGAGCCAATTCCTTTGAAGAATTGTTTACTTTCTTGTCTTTCCTCCAGTGAACAGAGTGGAAGACCAGGTATCTTCGTAGTTGGCTCTGGAATGATTGCTTGCAGGATTTCATATTTTCCAGTGATCAGCTTAGTTGGAAGAGATAGATAGGAGAAGCGAATGCCAGATGCGCGGTGTGCCAATCAATCCAATTTCGTGAGATCGAGTCAAGATAAGAAGGAAAAATTCTTTGGAGTAAAGTCGCCTGGAAGAAAGAATAGGAATTGATCTAGCTATAGTATAGATAGAGTGTCAGATGAAATGCTTGACAAGGCAAGGAAACAGAACTTCCACATCCTCTGTTCACACTACCTGGATTGGAATTGGTTCTATCGAGATATACTGACTTGAAACAGGAATTTCTTGGTAACTGCTGCTTCTTTGAAGCAAGTGCTTTCGGGTTGGCTCTTCTGATATGTGTATTTGCTACCCATACGGAACAATTTCATTGATGAAAGATGGATGGCTATTCTCCACATTTGCCAGCACAGTGCACTTTTTCTTCTATTTCGTGATTCCTTTATTTCTGTCGCCATTTGAAAATGGATTTCTCCTCTTGGTTTTAGTCACACATGTCTTTTCCACCTAGGAAGGATGCCCCTATGATCATTCCATGCTCTGCCTTCGCCCGAGCGGTCCCCAGGGAAGGAAGCCAATAATGGGAGTGACAGGGCGGAACTTCATTAATGAAAGGATTTGCACTGCCCCACCGTGCCGCAGGGACGAACTTCAATAGCCCATCATAGCACTCTCAGTCAAGGGGTTAGGGAACTCTTGAAGATATCGATAGAATAACATTTCTTTTTCATAAGTTTCAGTGGACGCAGAGCCAACATGTGCAGTTTTTCAGCATAAGGTCAAGTTACAGAAAGGCCTATTTTGATAAGCAAGGCATTGCAAACAAATAGGTAGAGCAGAGAGCTAACCTAAGGAGCGAGCTTGTTGTAGTTGGTCTAAAGGGGGAAATAAAGGACTGTCCCGCTACTACTTCCTTGATTCCCGGGAAAGAAGGAAGACCGAGGGTAACTAACTCTTCCTTCTGAAAAATCTATATCCCAGCTCGTTTTCATCGAGCCTTCCCCCCGTTTGGAGTATAGCCAAGTGGTAAGGCATCGGTTTTTGGTACCGGCATGCAAAGGTTCGAATCCTTTTACTCCAGAGCATACTTATTCTAGAAAATAGAAAAAGAAAAAGAAAGTCTCATCCCTAATAAATAAATCAAAGTAGATTTACATTATTTTTGTATTTCTAGGGGGAATGTTGAGGCAAACTTACGATGCTGACAAGCTGGTTAGGTGCCGAGTTGGATTAGACATCGCAGGTTTCAGTTTAAGAATTGGGAAGAGGTTAAGAACCTAGTGGAATCCACTGCGAGGGGAAGTGCTGAAGTGAAGAAAAGCCCCAATTTTTGAGAGGATTGCATAATTGGAGGGTAGAATTGGAGCAAAGCCGTGATCTGGTAGGCGACTGGTACAAGTGCTAGACTAGAGCTAGACAAGAAGCGTTGAGAAGGAACTTCAGCAATTCCAGAAACCTTAGAAGAAACTGGATATGTGGCAACAAGAAGGGCTTAGCCAGAATCTTGAAACAGGTATGATACCGGCACATATCAGCCTGATGTGATGTACCTGAATTCATTCATGTTCTGTGGCGTCTTTCTTTTAATATTCTTATTTTTTCTCAGTTTAATTAGGAAGCAAATGCGGTTTCAAGATGAACTCAACCTCGAAAAGGAATTCAATTAGCTGTGCAGTTAGCCCTTTTATCTTTAATAATTGGTTGAAATGGATATTGCCTGTCACTTGAAAATAAGGTTGTTTCATTTAGAATTCAGCAAGTTTCTTAGAAAATTGTTGTTAAACAGGTTGACGTTCCACTGGGAATGGAATAACAAAGGCTTTTGGCAGTTTGTGGATCGAGATGTGATTCGCTTTTTGAGTAATAGTTTCTTTCATTTGGTGTGCTCTTCCTGGAACCGGTAATAGGAAAAATTTGGTGCATTCTACTTTGCTGTTATGGTATTTACAATCCTTGAATTGTTTGAACCTGACTCTCATTATCTGTCTTCATAGTCTTGAGGGTATTTTGGATATCGTGGAGGTAACTAACGATGAATTTGTCTCTTGCCTCACCGATCTGAACACGGAGTTTCCGAAGCTACAAGAGTGCTTGGTTAAACGGTGCTATTAAGTTTCAACTGTCTTTAAACTTACTACTTCAAGTGCAATTATCAACTCCTTGCAAAATTGTTGGCTTTCTCATCTACAAAAGGCAACTCTGGTATGAAAGGAAACAGATAATTAGGTTCCGCTCACTACGTCAACTAAAGCAACTGCATCTGGAGCACTTACCAGGGAAAATCGAATAAATAATGACGTAGTACGAGGGGATTTTTTTCTCACTATTGCCATCCTATGTTCAGTTCCCATTTTGTAGTAGGAGACAGACTCAAAGTCAATAGATTCCTGTCCTTTTCTATAGAAATAGGCTTGGTCAAGTGCTTAAAAAAGAGGTGACCCGAATGATTTCAATGAATTGCTATTTGGTCAGATTGGAACAATTGGATTCGAAAGGAAAGAAAGACTATGAACGAAGAGGGCCGCCCATGATCGACTGCATTCGGCAAATAAAGTAGAGGGCCCGCCCATGTCACCACCAGTCCACCGAACCAGCTGTAGATCGCTAACTCTCTTGTCGACGCCCGGAACTTATGTACGAGTTAAGAATGAATTGTTCCCGAGTAGAGAGGGCAGGATAAGGATTCAGTAAGAAGGAGAGTCTACTTATGGAAATGCCATCCTCTCTTTCCTCAGTAACGGAGTGACTAGCTACCCCGACTTTTTATTCCAGTTCCATTCTTACTGGTGCAGGAGTCCAAAGTGCATCTTCCAACTCCCTAACTGCGTCTTCCATGAAGTTCGGGAGACCCCTCACGTGCCGCTGCCCGTGAGACTCGCCTTTGTACACTTTGCGCACCGCTTCGACTAGACCCCGCTACTACCTCGTATCCAAATACCTGCGATCCAGCTCATTCTTAGCCTATAAGTAAGTAGGGCTGAAGACAATTTGTTTGTTAGTTTTTCAATCTTCTTCCTTCTATGCTTAGAGTAAGTGGAAATGACCTCCTTGATCAGCAAGTAAGCGAGCGGTAGTTCAGTCTCCGACAAGTGAGGCCGAATAGCCCCAGGTGTCCTTTTCCTTCTAAACTAGCTGCTCTCGCTTGACTCTTCTAGTGAGCAAGCAAACTGGTCGGGGAACAGGGTCGGATCAAAGTAAGGAATGGGAATAGCACTCACTCGTTGAAGGTAAGCCAGAAACAGGGGTTGTCCTCTCCCTTACTTAAGTCCTAATCCATCTTTCCGTGCCCCAAAGGGGAAGTCAAGCAATAATGAGGGAACTTGACCCACACCTGACGAAAGAGTTTGGTAGCTCGAAGGAAGCAGAAGCAAAACCTGCTTTCTTTCTGTCCCAACCTCCAAGGGTTCCTCCCTGTATGACATAGTCCATTGGATTGGGGCAATGGTACGCACCTATGTTTGGTGTCCCCTCTCTCACTTCCTCGTCAGATCCTGGTCCCAAAGGGTAATACATTGAGTCGGAAAGACGGGGGGCTTTTGTAAATTCCATTCTGTAGCCGAACTAGCCCCTGGATCAGCTCTCATAGTGGGAGAACCAGAGTCAAGTTAGGCGCAAAAGAGGGGGTTGACATCATTCGTCGTGATTGGATCAATCAGACTCCCCCACAGGAAATGCCAAGGGGCGCCCTTTCTCATTATCATCTACCGCCCATTTCTTCATCATCTGCTGCTGCCTTAAGTGCGTAAAGTAGGCTCAACTTCTTTGGTTCCTAAATATCTTGTAGTAGCCAAAGGTAGTCCAGTCCGCTTGTTAGATTGAATTGAATCTTATATAACCTACGTAGCTAAAGAGAAAATCATAATAGTCTAAGTGGACCTCTCAAAGGTATAAATAAGTAGACATTAGTCTTACTGGTTCGGTCTTTTCTTTTTTTGTTATGATGCCCACATTTCATACTTCTCAATTCTTATTTATTCAAGGGTTCGTATGTACTGAGTGACTCTAGGTCTATTCAGATGCAGCTTCAAGAGAGCTTTATTCGGCCTTTGTATGACCGTCTTCCCTTCCTGTCTATCTCCTTCGGTCAGGTAGTTCTGCTTCCGATGCCGGAGGAGCAGGGTGGGATAGAAGGGTAGTTTCTGAGTTCGAGATGTCTGAGCTTGGAGGTTCCGCTTCTCTAATGTGATAATAAAGCAACAAGCAACGCCGCTCCCGTGCGCTCATCCCTTGCTTGTTCTTGAGCGCTAGTCATTCATCCCTAGCTGGGTTCTTGGGATATCTTGATTCTCTTTATGATGATGTAAGGGTCAGCAACAATGAATAAGGAATCGATCGGAAGTTCGCACCAATCGATCTTCTGTAGGAGTAGGAGGTAGCGTGAATACCCTCTTTCTTCGTTTAGAAGAGTGCTGGACCTCCACAATGTCAAACCATAGAACACAGCTCCTTTCGGTCGAACCCTAGGAAAGACGACTTTACCTTTTTCGTAGATAGTCTGAGTTCGAGCTACTGTAGTCTCCCCCGTTGACCTTCTTTTTTAGATAGAATCCTCAATGAGTGGAAAGGACTCCCAAACTTGCTCCACAGTACTATACCATACAGAGCCGCACCCTTGTGATATGATAAGAAGAAAAGGAGCCAGTCCGCCCTCTTTTCTTTTCCACACCAAGCGTTCTTGTAAAATCGGGTGTATAGCTCAGTTGGTAGAGCATTGGGCTTTTAACCTAATGGTCGTAGGTTCAAGTCCTGCTATACCCAAAACAAAAAAAACCACTCTTGTATTCGTAAGGATGCATAGTAGCCTTCAAAGAGCACTCTTTGGCCTTGAGAAAAGCCCCTTTCTCATCAACATCTCGACTTCGCTCGTTGTTTGAGGTAAGTATAAAGGAGATCAGATCTGTCCCGGGAATCGAAGGATACAGAAATATGGAATCGAGCACAGATTATAGGAAACAAGCAAACAGAACAGGTTGGATCCCATCTTTAACTGCACAGAGCAGCAGCCTACTATTGATTGATGATCTTACCTTCCTGAGAGTCGAGGAACAGCAGATGAGATAGCCGAAAGGGGGGACCCCGGGTAATAGGTTTCCTTTTCCGGTTTAGGCTTGAGAGAAATCAGGAACTGAACTGAGCACTCCATAAGTATGGATTGGATTGTTTCATTCTGATACCAACTTTCATGCTGGAAGATAAGGTTGCCATACTGGGAAAGGGGGAAAGTAAATAGGATCCCCTCTCTTCTCTACAGGAATGAACTTCTCCTCGCCGACCACTTGCACTATACTTAGGTTAGGCGCAATAGGTGACTTAGGTTGGGTTGTCTGGATTAGTCCTACAACGAATAGCTCTCTTTCCTTTTAATGGAACACTCACTAGATTTTGCTAAATAAGGATAACTGCAAAGATAAGCCGGGTCATCCGAAAATCCAGGAAATATTTCCTTGATTTTCTGCATGGCATATTTCCTATCATTTCACAACCTACTTTTTTTCTTAGTTAGATACTATAGCACCTTCCCTTCATGGGGAGATGTTTATATACCATCTAAGTTCATTCATTCATTCATTACTTACTTGCTCTTCTTTCCCAGTGATCAGAATAGGGATTTCCATGGATTGTAGGCCGTCGATTGTAATGATGGTATCAATGAAAGATGAAATAGCATGATACTATTTAAAGCAATGGTTGATAGAGTGAGGTCTAACCTCAATTGAGTAGACCGAAAAGAAAACCACAAAGCAACTGGACTGCAGCCCCGAGAAAACAAGCAGTTCGGAAAAGCAAGTCAGGAATACGGTGGCGATGCAGCAACGATACGCATTCCCGCAAGGGGTAGTGAAAAGCCATTAGGGGGAAGAGATAGGTTTCTTATTCTAAGCCAAATTACTATACCATAAGGAGATTACCATTATGAGATGACACTTGAGAGGGCACTTTAAAGTGATTGAACCCACTTTCCATGTTAGTTTAAGCAACAATATCGCTAGGGACCAAA